>NW_018744331.1:0-297548 GCF_001683475.1 Chenopodium quinoa | reverse complement strand
TTCAAACAAAGCATTTTGAATCAATGAAAGTCAAATGCATTCAACAAGCTAATTGAATAAAATGAAAGTCAAACACATTCAATCAAAGCTAATTGAATCAAATGAAAGTCTAATGCATTCTACAAAGCTAATTGAATCAAATGAAAGTCAAACACATTCAAACAAAGCTTTTTGAATCAAATGAAAGTCAAATGCATTCATCAAAGCTATTAGATCAAATGAAAGTCAAATGCAAACAAAGCTAATTAAATCAAATGAAAGTAAAACACATTCAAACAAAGCTAATTGATTCAAATGAAAGTCAAACACATTCAAACAAAGCTTTTGAATCAATGAAAGTCAAATGCATTCCACAAAGCTAATTGAATAAAATGAAAGTCAAACAAATTCAAACTAAGCTAATTGAATCAAATGAAAGTCTAATGCTTTCTACAAAGCTAATTGAATCAAATAAAGTCAAACACATTCAAACAAACCTTTTTGAATCAAATGAAAGTCAAATGCATTCATCAAAGCTAATTGAATCAAATGAAAGTCAAATGCATTCTACAAAGCTAATTAAATCAAATGAAAGTAAATCACATTCAAACAAAGCTAATTGATTCAAATGAAAGTCAAACACATTCAAACATAGTTTTTTGAATCATATGAAAGTCAAATGCATTCCACAAATCTAATTGAATCAAATGAAAGTCAAATGCATTCTACAAAGCGAAATGAATAAAATAAATCAAATTCATTCAAACAAAGCTTTTTGAATCAAATGAAGGTCAAATGCATTCAACAAAGCTATCAAATGAAAGTCAAATGGATTCTAAAAAGCTAATTAATAAAATGAAAGTCAAACGTATTCAAACAAAGCTAATTGAATCAAATGAAATTCTAATACATTCTACAAAGCTAATAGAATCAAATAAAAGTTAAACACATTCAAACAAAGCATTTAGAATCAAATGAAAGTCAAATGCATTCAACAAAGCTAATTGAATAAAATGAAAGTCAAACACATTCAATCAAAGCTAATTGAATCAAATGAAAGTCTAATGCATTCTACAAAGCTAATTGAATCAAATGAAACACATTCAAACAAAGCTTTTTGAATCAAATGAAAGTCAAATGCATTCATCAAAGCTATTAGATCAAATGAAAGTCAAATGCATTTAACAAAGCTAATTAAATCAAATGAAAGTAAAACACATTCAAACAAAGCTAATTGATTCAAATGAAAGTCAAACACATTCAAACAAAGCTTTTTGAATCATATGAAAGTCAAATGCATTCCACAAAGCTAATTGAATCAAATGAAAGTCAAACAAATTCAAAAAGCTAATTGAATCAAATGAAAGTCTAATGCTTTCTACAAAGCTAATTGAATCAAATAAAGTCAAACACATTCAAACAAACCTTTTTGAATCAAATGAAAGTCAAATGCATTCATCAAAGCTAATTGAATCAAATGAAAGTCAAATGCATTCTACAAAGCTAATTAAATCAAATGCAAGTAAATCACATTCAAACAAAGCTAATTGATTCAAATGAAAGTCAAATGCATTCACAAAGCTAATTTTGAAAGTCAAATGCATTCTACAAAAGCTAATTGAATCAAATGAAAGTCAAACACATTCAAACAAAGCTTTTTGAATCAAATGAAAGTCAAATGCATTCATCAAAGCTAATTAGATAAATGAAAGTCAAATGCATTTAACAAAGCTAATTAAATCAAATGAAAGTAAAACATTCAACAAAGCTAATTGAAATGAAAGTCAAACACATTCAAACAAAGCTTTTTGAATCATATGAAAGTCAAATGAAATTCCACAAAGCTAATTGAATCAAATGAAAGTCAAACAAATTCAAACTAAGCTAATTGAATCAAATGAAAGTCTAATGCTTTCTACAAAGCTAATTGAATCAAATAAAGTCAAACACATTCAAACAAACCTTTTTGAATCAAATGAAAGTCAAATGCATTCATCAAAGCTAATTGAATTAAATAAAAGTCAAATGCATTCCACAAAGCTAATTAAATCAAATAAAGTAAAACACATTCAAACAAAGCTAATTGATTCAAATGAAAGTCAAACACATTCAAACATACTTTTTGAATCATGTGAAAGTCAAATGCATTCCACAAATCTAATTGAATCAAATGAAAGTCAAATGCAATCTACAAAGCGAAATGAATAAAATAAAAGTCAAATTCATTCAAACAAAGCTTTTTGAATCAAATGAAGGTCAAATGCATTCAACAAAGCTATCAAATGAAAGTCAAATGGATTCTAAAAAGCTAATTAAATAAAATGAAAGTCAAACGTATTCAAACAAGCTAATTGAATCAAATGAAATTCTAATACATTCTACAAAGCTAAAGAATCAAATAAAAGTTAAACATATTCAAACAAAGCATTTTGAATCAAATGAAAGTCAAATGCATTCAACAAAGCTAATTGAATAAAATGAAAGTCAAACACATTCAATCAAAGCTAATTGAATCAAATGAAAGTCTAATGCATTCTACAAAGCTAATTGAATCAAATGAAAGTCAAACACATTCAACAAAGCTTTTGAATCAAATGAAAGTCAAATGCATTCATCAAAGCTATTAGATCAAATGAAAGTCAAATGCATTTAACAAAGCTAATTAAATCAAATGAAAGTAAAACACATTCAAACAAAGCTAATTGATTCAAATGAAAGTCAAACACATTCAAACAAAGCTTTTTGAATCATATGAAAGTCAAATGCATTCCACAAAGCTAATTGAATAAAATGAAAGTCAAACAAATTCAAACTAAGCTAATTGAATCAAATGAAAGTCTAATGCTTTCTACAAAGCTAATTGAATCAAATAAAGTCAAACACATTCAAACAAAACCTTTTTGAATCAAATGAAAGTCAAATGCATTCATCAAAGCTAATTGAATCAAATGAAAGTCAAATGCATTCTACAAAGCTAATTAAATCAAATGAAAGTAAATCACATTCAAACAAAGAATTGATTCAAATGAAAGTCAAACACATTCAAACATAGTTTTTTTGAATCATATGAAAGTCAAATGCATTCCACAAATCTAATTGAATCAAATGAAAGTCAAATGCATTCTACAAAGCGAAATGAATAAAATAAAAGTCAAATTCATTCAAACAAAGCTTTTTGAATCAAATGAAGGTCAAATGCATTCAACAAAGCTATCAAATGAAAGTCAAATGGATTCTAAAAAGCTAATTAAATATGAAAGTCAAACGTATTCAAACAAAGCTAATTGAATCAAATGAAATTCTAATACATTCTACAAAGCTAATAGAATCAAATAAAAGTTAAACACATTCAAACAAAGCATTTAGAATCAAATGAAAGTCAAATGCATTCAACAAAGCTAATTGAATAAAATGAAAGTCAAACACATTCAATCAAAGCTAATTGAATCAAATGAAAGTCTAATGCATTCTACAAAGCTAATTGAATCAAATGAAACACATTCAAACAAAGCTTTTTTGAATCAAATGAAAGTCAAATGCATTCATCAAAGCTCATTAGATCAAATGAAAGTCAAATGCATTTAACAAAGCTAATTAAATCAAATGAAAGTAAAACACATTCAAACAAAGCTAATTGATTCAAATGAAAGTCAAACACATTCAAACAAAGCTTTTTAAATCATATGAAAGTCAAATGCATTCCACAAAGCTAATTGAATCAAATGAAAGTCAAACAAATTCAAACTAAGCTAATTGAATCAAATGAAAGTCTAATGCTTTCTACAAAGCTAATTGAATCAAATAAAGTCAAACACATTCAAACAAACCTTTTTGAATCAAATGAAAGTCAAATGCATTCATCAAAGCTAATTGAATCAAATGAAAGTCAAATGCATTCTACAAAGCTAATTAAATCAAATGAAAGTAAAACACATTCAAACAAAGCTAATTGATTCAAATGAAAGTCAAACACATTCAAACATAGCTTTTTGAATCATATGAAAGTCAAATGTATTCCACAAATCTAATTGAATCAAATGAAAGTCAAATGCATTCTACAAAGCGAAATGAATAAAATAAAAGTCAAATTCATTCAAACAAAGCTTTTTGAATCAAATGAAGGTCAAATGCATTCAACAAAGCTATCAAATGAAAGTCAAATGGATTCTAAAAAGCTAATTAAATAAATGAAAGTCAAACGTATTCAAACAAAGCTAATTGAATCAAATGAAATTCTAATACATTCAACAAAGCTAATAGAATCAAATAAAAAGTCAAACACATTCAAACAAAGCATTTTGAATCAAATGAAAGTCAAATGCATTCAACAAAGCTAATTGAATAAAATGAAAGTCAAACACATTCAATCAAAGCTAATTGAATCAAATGAAAGTCTTATGCATTCTACAAAGCTAATTGAATCAAATGAAAGTCAAACACATTCATACAAAGCTTTTTGAATCAAATGAAAGTCAAATGCATTCATCAAAGCTAATTAGATAATATGAAAGTCAAATGCATTTAACAAAGCTAATTAAATCAAATGAAAGTAAAACACATTCAAACAAAGCCTAATTGGTTCAAATGAAAGTCAAACACATTCAAACAAAGCTTTTTGAATCATATGAAAGTCAAATGCATTCCACAAAGCTAATTGAATCAAATGAAAGTCAAACAAATTCAAACTAAGCTAATTGAATCAAATGAAAGTCTAATGCTTTCTACAAAGCTAATTGAATCAAATAAAGTCAAACACATTCAAACAAACCTTTTTGAATCAAATGAAAGTGAAATGCATTCATCAAAGCTAATTGAATCAAATAAATGTCAAATGCATTCTACAAAGCTAATTAAATCAAATAAAAGTAAAACACATTCAAACAAAGCTAATTGATTCAAATGAAAGTCAAACACATTCAAACATACCTTTTTGAATCATGTGAAAGTCAAATGCATTCCACAAATCTAATTGAATCAAATGAAAGTCAAATGCATTCTACAAAGTGAATAAAATAAAAGTCAAATTCATTCAAACAAAGCTTTTTGAATCAAATGAAGGTCAAATGCATTCAACAAAGCTATCAAATGAAAGTCAAATGGATTCTACAAAGCTAATTAAATGAAATGAAAGTCAAAGTATTCAAACAAAGCTTATTGAATCAAATGAAATTCTAATACATTCTACAAAGCTAATAGAATCAAATAAAAGTCAAACACATTCAAACAAAGCATTTTGAATCAAATGAAAGTCAAATGCATTCAACAAAGCATTGAATAAAATGAAAGTCAAACCATTCAATCAAAGCTAATTGAATCAAATGAAAGTCTAATGCATTCTACAAAGCTAATTGAATCAAATGAAAGTCAAACACATTCAAAAAAAGCTTTTTTAATCAAATGAAAGTCAAATGCATTCATCAAAGCTAATTTCAAATGAAAGTCAAATGCATTTAACAAAGCTAATTAAATCAAATGAAAGTAAAACACATTCAAACAAAGCTAATTGATTCAAATGAAAGTCAAAGCAATCATCAAATGAAAGCTAATTGAATCAAATGAAAGTCAAACAAATTCAAACTAAGCTAATTGAATCAAATGAAAGTCAATGCTTTCTACAAAGCTAATTGAATCAAATAAAGTCAAACACATTCAAAACAAACCTTTTTTGAATCAAATGAAAGTCAAATGCATTCATCAAAGCTAATTGAATCAAATAAAAGTCAAATGCATTCTACAAAGCTAATTAAATCAAATAAAAGTAAAACACATTCAAACAAAGCTAATTGATTCAAATGAAAGTCAAACACATTCAAACATACCTTTTTGAATCATGTTAAAGTCAAATGCATTCCACAAATCTAATTGAATCAAATGAAAGTCAAATGCATTCTACAAAGCGAAATGAATAAAATAAAAGTCAAAATTCATTCAAACAAAGCTTTTTGAATCAAATGAAGGTCAAATGCATTCAACAAAGCTATCAAATGAAAGTCAAATGGATTCTACAAAGCTAATTAAATGAAATGAAAGTCAAACGTATTCAAACAAAGCTAATTGAATCAAATGAAATTCTAATACATTCTACAAAGCTAATAGAATCAAATAAAAGTCAAACACATTCAAACAAAGCATTTTGAATCAAATGAAAGTCAAATGCATTCAATAAAGCTAATTGAATAAAATGAAAGTCAAACACATTCAATCAAAGCTAATTGAATCAAATGAAAGACTAATGCATTCTACAAAGCTAATTGAATCAAATGAAAGTCAATCACATTCAAACAAAGCTTTTTGAATCAAATGAAAGTCAAATGCATTCATCAAAGCTCATTAGATCAAATGAAAGTCAAATGCATTTAACAAAGCTAATTAAATCAAATGAAAGTAAAACACATTCAAACAAAGCTAATTGATTCAAATGAAAGTCAAACACATTCAAACAAAGCTTTTTGAATAATATGAAAGTCAAATGCATTCCACAAAGCTAATTGAATCAAATGAAAGTCAAACAAATTCAAACTAAGCTAATTGAATCAAATGAAAGTCTAATGCTTTCTACAAAGCTAATTGAATCAAATAAAGTCAAACACATTCAAACAAACCTTTTTGAATCAAAATGAAAGTCAAATGCATTCATCAAAGCTAATTGAATCAAATAAAGTCAAATGCATTCTACAAAGCTAATTAAATCAAATAAAAGTAAAACACATTCAAACAAAGCTAATTGATTCAAATGAAAGTCAAACACATTCAAACATACCTTTTTGAATCATGTGAAAAGTCAAATGCATTCCACAAATCTAATTGAATCAAATGAAAGTCAAATGCATTCTACAAAGGGAAATGAATAAAATAAAAGTCAAATTCATTCAAACAAAGCTTTTTTGAATCAAATCAAGGTCAAATGCATTCAACAAAGCTATCAAAATGAAAGTCAAATGGATTCTACAAAGCTAATTAAATGAAATGAAAGTCAAACGTATTCAAACAAAGCTTTTTGAATCAAATGAAAGTCAAATGCATTCATCAAAGCTCATTAGATCAAATGAAAGTCAAATGCATTTAACAAAGCTAATTAAATCAAATGAAAGTAAAAACACATTCAAACAAAGCTAATTGATTCAAATGAAAGTCAAACACATTCAAACAAAAGCTTTTTAAATCATATGAAAGTCAAATGCATTCCACAAAGCTAATTGAATCAAATGAAAGTCAAACAAATTCAAACTAAGCTAATTGAATCAAATGAAAGTCTAATGCTTTCTACAAAGCTAATTGAATCAAATAAAGTCAAACACATTCAAACAAACCTTTTTGAATCAAATGAAAGTCAAATGCATTCATCAAAGCTAATTGAATCAAATGAAAGTCAAATGCATTCTACAAAGCTAATTAAATCAAATGAAAGTAAAACACATTCAAACAAAGCTAATTGATTCAAATGAAAGTCAAACACATTCAAACATAGCTTTTTTGAATCATATGAAAGTCAAATGTATTCCACAAATCTAATTGAATCAAATGAAAGTCAAATGCATTCTACAAAGCGAAATGAATAAAATAAAAGTCAAATTCATTCAAACAAAGCTTTTTGAATCAAATGAAGGTCAAATGCATTCAACAAAGCTATCAAATGAAAGTCAAATGGATTCTAAAAAAGCTAATTAAATAAAATGAAAGTCAAACGTATTCAAACAAAGCTAATTGAATCAAATGAAATTCTAATACATTCTACAAAGCTAATAGAATCAAATAAAAGTCAAACACATTCAAACAAAGCATTTTGAATCAAATGAAAGTCAAATGCATTCAACAAAGCTAATTGAATAAAATGAAAGTCAAACACATTCAATCAAAGCTAATTGAATCAAATGAAAGTCTTATGCATTCTACAAAGCTAATTGAATCAAATGAAAGTCAAACACATTCATACAAAGCTTTTTGAATCAAATGAAAGTCAAATGCATTCATCAAAGCTAATTAGATAATATGAAAGTCAAATGCATTTAACAAAGCTAATTAAATCAAATGAAAGTAAAACACATTCAAACAAAGCTAATTGGTTCAAATGAAAGTCAAACACAATTCAAACAAAGCTTTTTGAATCATATGAAAGTCAAATGCATTCCACAAAGCTAATTGAATCAAATGAAAGTCAAACAAATTCAAACTAAGCTAATTGAATCAAATGAAAGTCTAATGCTTTCTACAAAGCTAATTGAATCAAATAAAGTCAAACACATTCAAACAAACTTTTTTGAATCAAATGAAAGTGAAATGCATTCATCAAAGCTAATTGAATCAAATAAAAGTCAAATGCATTCTACCAAAGCTAATTAAATCAAATAAAAGTAAAACACATTCAAACAAAGCTAATTGATTCAAATGAAAGTCAAACACATTCAAACATACCTTTTTGAATCATGTGAAAGTCAAATGCCATTCCACAAATCTAATGAATCAAATGAAAGTCAAATGCATTCTACAAAGGGGAAATGAATAAAATAAAAGTCAAATTCATTCAAACAAAGCTTTTTTGAATCAAATCAAGGTCAAATGCATTCAACAAAGCTATCAAATGAAAGTCAAATGGATTCTACAAAGCTAATTAAATGAAATGAAAGTCAAACGTATTCAACAAAGCTAATTGAATCAAATGAAATTCTAATACATTCTACAAAGCTAATAGAATCAAATAAAAGTCAAACACATTCAAACAAAGCATTTTGAATCAAAATGAAAGTCAAATGCATTCAACAAAGCTAATTGAATAAAATGAAAGTCAAACACATTCAATCAAAGCTAATTGAATCAAATGAAAGTCTAATGCATTCTACAAAGCTAATTGAATCAAATGAAAAGTCAAACACATTCAAACAAAGCTTTTTGAATCAAATGAAAGTCAAATGCATTCATCAAAGCTAATTAGGTCAAATGAAAGTCAAATGCATTTAACAAAGCTAATTAAATCAAATGAAAGTAAAACACATTTAAACAAAGCTAATTGATTCAAATGAAAGTCAAACACATTCAAACAAAGCTTTTTGAATCATATGAAAGTCAAATGAATTCCACAAAGCTAATTGAATCAAATGAAAGTCAAACAAATTCAAACTAAGCTAATTGAATCAAATGAAAGTCTAATGCTTTCTACAAAGCTAATTGAAACAAATAAAGTCAAACACATTCAAACAAACCTTTTTGAATCAAATGAAAGTCAAATGCATTCATCAAAGCTAATTGAATCAAATGAAAGTCAAATGCATTCTACAAAGCTAATTAAATCAAATGAAAGTAAATCACATTCAAACAAAGCTAATTGATTCAAATGAAAGTCAAACACATTCAAACATAGCTTTTTGAATCATATGAAAGTCAAATGCATTCCACAAATCTAATTGAATCAAATGAAAGTCAAATGCATTCTACAAAGCGAAATGAATAAAATAAAAGTCAAATTCATTCAAACAAAGCTTTTTGAATCAAATGAAGGTCAAATGCATTCAACAAAGCTATCAAATGAAAGTCAAATGGATTCTAAAAAGCTAATTAAATAAAATGAAAGTCAAACGTATTCAAACAAAGCTAATTGAATCAAAGGAAATTCTAATACATTCTACAAAGCTAATAGAATCAAATAAAAGTTAAACACATTCAAACAAAGCATTTTGAATCAAATGAAAGTCAAATGCATTCAACAAAGCTAATTGAATCAAATGAAAGTCAAATGCATTCTACAAAGCTAATTAAATCAAATGAAAGTAAAACACATTCAAACAAAGCTAATTGATTCAAATGAAAGTCAAACACATTCAAACAAAGCTTTTTGTATCATATGAAAGTCAAATGCATTCCACAAAGCTAATTGAATCAAATGAAAGTCAAACAAATTCAAACTAAGCTAATTGAATCAAATGAAAGTCTAATGCTTTCTACAAAACTAATTGAATCAAATAAAGTCAAACACATTCAAACAAACCTTTTTGAATCAAATGAAAGTCAAATGCATTCATCAAAGCTAATTGAATCAAATGAAAGTCAAATGCATTCTACAAAGCTAATTAAATCAAATGAAAGTAAATCACATTCAAACAAAGCTAATTGATTCAAATGAAAGTCAAACACATTCAAACATAGCTTTTTGAATCATATGAAAGTCAAATGCATTCCACAAATCTAATTGAATCAAATGAAAGTCAAATGCATTCTACAAAGCGAAATGAATAAAATAAAAGTCAAA
The DNA here is from genome assembly GCF_001683475.1 of Chenopodium quinoa. Lineage (NCBI taxonomy): Eukaryota > Viridiplantae > Streptophyta > Magnoliopsida > Caryophyllales > Amaranthaceae > Chenopodium > Chenopodium quinoa. The sequence goes on along the minus strand of NW_018744331.1, from coordinate 287,329 downwards.
TTCATTCAAACAAAGCTTTTTGAATCAAATGAAGGTCAAATGCATTCAACAAAGCTATCAAATGAAAGTCAAATGGATTCTAAAAAGCTAATTAAATAAAATGAAAGTCAAACGTATTCAAACAAAGCTAATTGAATCAAATGAAATTCTAATACATTCTACAAAGCTAATAGAATCAAATAAAAGTTAAACATATTCAAACAAAGCATTTAGAATCAAATGAAAGTCAAATGCATTCAACAAAGCTAATTGAATAAAATAAAAGTCAAACACATTTAATCAAAGCTAATTGAATCAAATGAAAGTCTAATGCATTCTACAAAGCTAATTGAATCAAATGAAAACACATTCAAACAAAGCTTTTTGAATCAAATGAAAGTCAAATGCATTCATCAAAGCTCATTAGATCAAATGAAAGTCAAATGCATTTAACAAAGCTAATTAAATCAAATGAAAGTAAAACACATTCAAACAAAGCTAATTGATTCAAATGAAAGTCAAACACATTCAAACAAAGCTTTTTAAATCATATGAAAGTCAAATGCATTCCACAAAGCTAATTGAATCAAATGAAAGTCAAACAAATTCAAACTAAGCTAATTGAATCAAATGAAAGTCTAATGCTTTCTACAAAGCTAATTGAATCAAATAAAGTCAAACACATTCAAACAAACCTTTTTGAATCAAATGAAAGTCAAATGCATTCATCAAAGCTAATTGAATCAAATGAAAGTCAAATGCATTCTACAAAGCTAATTAAATCAAATGAAAGTAAAACACATTCAAACAAAGCTAATTGATTCAAATGAAAGTCAAACACATTCAAACATAGCTTTTTGAATCATATGAAAGTCAAATGTATTCCACAAATCTAATTGAATCAAATGAAAGTCAAATGCATTCTACAAAGCGAAATGAATAAAATAAAAGTCAAATTCATTCAAACAAAGCTTTTTGAATCAAATGAAGGTCAAATGCATTCAACAAAGCTATCAAATGAAAGTCAAATGGATTCTAAAAAGCTAATTAAATAAAATGAAAGTCAAACGTATTCAAACAAAGCTAATTGAATCAAATGAAATTCTAATACATTCTACAAAGCTAATAGAATCAAATAAAAGTCAAACACATTCAAACAAAGCATTTTGAATCAAATGAAAGTCAAATGCATTCAACAAAGCTAATTGAATAAAATGAAAGTCAAACACATTCAATCAAAGCTAATTGAATCAAATGAAAGTCTTATGCATTCTACAAAGCTAATTGAATCAAATGAAAGTCAAACACATTCAAACAAAGCTTTTTGAATCAAATGAAAGTCAAATGCATTCATCAAAGCTAATTAGATAATATGAAAGTCAAATGCATTTAACAAAGCTAATTAAATCAAATGAAAGTAAAACACATTCAAACAAAGCTAATTGGTTCAAATGAAAGTCAAACACATTCAAACAAAGCTTTTTGAATCATATGAAAGTCAAATGCATTCCACAAAGCTAATTGAATCAAATGAAAGTCAAACAAATTCAAACTAAGCTAATTGAATCAAATGAAAGTCTAATGCTTTCTACAAAGCTAATTGAATCAAATAAAGTCAAACACATTCAAACAAACCTTTTTGAATCAAATGAAAGTGAAATGCATTCATCAAAGCTAATTGAATCAAATAAAAGTCAAATGCATTCTACAAAGCTAATTAAATCAAATAAAAGTAAAACACATTCAAACAAAGCTAATTGATTCAAATGAAAGTCAAACACATTCAAACATACCTTTTTGAATCATGTGAAAGTCAAATGCATTCCACAAATCTAATTGAATCAAATGAAAGTCAAATGCATTCTACAAAGGGAAATGAATAAAATAAAAGTCAAATTCATTCAAACAAAGCTTTTTGAATCAAATCAAGGTCAAATGCATTCAACAAAGCTATCAAATGAAAGTCAAATGGATTCTAAAAAGCTAATTAAATAAAATGAAAGTCAAACGTATTCAAACAAAGCTAATTGAATCAAATGAAATTCTAATACATTCTACAAAGCTAATAGAATCAAATAAAAGTCAAACACATTCAAACAAAGCATTTTGAATCAAATGAAAGTCAAATGCATTCAACAAAGCTCATTGAATAAAATGAAAGTCAAACACATTCAATCAAAGCTAATTGAATCAAATGAAAGTCTAATCCATTCTACAAAGCTAATTGAATCAAATGAAAGTCAAACACATTCAAACAAAGCTTTTTGAATCAAATGAAAGTCAAATGCATTCATCAAAGCTAATTAGGTCAAATGAAAGTCAAATGCATTTAACAAAGCTAATTAAATCAAATGAAAGTAAAACACATTCAAACAAAGCTAATTGATTCAAATGAAAGTCAAACACATTCAAACAAAGCTTTTTGTATCATATGAAAGTCAAATGCATTCCACAAAGCTAATTGAATCAAATGAAAGTCAAACAAATTCAAACTAAGCTAATTGAATCAAATGAAAGTCTAATGCTTTCTACAAAGCTAATTGAATCAAATAAAGTCAAACACATTCAAACAAACCTTTTTGAATCAAATGAAAGTCAAATGCATTCATCAAAGCTAATTGAATCAAATGAAAGTCAAATGCATTCTACAAAGCTAATTAAATCAAATGAAAGTAAATCACATTCAAACAAAGCTAATTGATTCAAATGAAAGTCAAACTGATGTGTAAACAAGATGAGAAACCTTGTTACAAAAATGATAAGTTAAAAGATTCAAAGGATTTTAAGATTCAATTATCAAGTGATCAGTTTAGTTAGGGGAACTCTCACCCTAAGCTAAGGATATAGCAAAGAGGAACTCTCACTCGTTTGCTTGGGATAGTCTAGATGAGGGAACTCTCACCAAATCATAAACTATAAGTCCTAATCTTGGGAACTCTCACCAAAACTAACACTCTTCAAATTCGGATACTCAAATTTGGAAAACAAAGTGAACTAAACTCAAGTCACTTCAATTAACAAAACACACGTTTTAGGCAAATAATCTTGGATGATTTTTCATTCATTCAAAGTATGCTATTTATAGCATCAATACAACCTTTTCACTTGCCTACTTTAATTAACAAAATGAAATAGACAAAAGGAAATTAACTAAGGGAATGAGTGGAGAATACACGTCCCACTTAACCCCATTACAAACATGATTAAACTAATTAAAAGACCTAAAGACTAGGCTTGAAACAAGGGAAGATGACCAGCCAAAATAGCATCCAAAGAGCATCACAAACACACGCTCAAAACAGCCACCCTTCAAGCTTTTGTAACTCCCATTTTAATGCCTTGATTCACGCCTCTTTATTCTTCATAACCCCCAAATAATGAGGTGCAATGTTCAGCCAACAAACTCCATAATTCACGCCCAACAAGTGCCATGAATCACGCCACTTTAATCAGCCCAAGTAACTTACAAACGGCTAGCATGAATTACGCCCAAACCGTCTCCAATTCAGCTTGCCCTTTAACGTGTAATTGGAGCTTGAAAAAACCGTCACTTGCTAGATACTTTCTACAAGGTTAATTACACTAAGTGAAGTGTAACCACTTGTAAAATCTTTCGGACCAAAACCGTGCAAAGGATTAAGGAATGATTTGGACAGCAACAATTCCTTTGCATTGCTTTGAACTTGGACCTCACCTTGACCACTTGGATTATTACAAACGTTAGAACTTTGACCATATTGGTCATCCTCCTCGTCTTCAAAAGGAATTGCCCTCAATTCGTCATCATCAAAGTATGGAGCAAGGTCCCCAACGTTGAATGTGCTTGAGACACCAAATTGGCCCCCAAATCAACCTTGTATGCATTGTCATTGATCTTTTCCACGATTTCAAATGGTCCTTCGGCTCTTGGCATAAGTTTGTTCTTTCTTTTTCTAGGAAACCTCTCTTTCCTCATGTAAATCCATACTAAGTCACCAACTTCAAATTGCTTCACGTTTTTCACTCTCTTGTTGGCTTGTTTCTTGTAGACTTCATTTGCTTTCTCAATGTTCTTCCTAACTTCCTTGTGAACTTTCAACATGAACTCGGCTTGTTCCTTAGCTCCACCATGAACGAACTTGTCTTGTGGCAAAGCTATGAGATCAATAGGAACATAAGGATTGACACCATAGACTACTTCAAAAGGAGAGTACTTTGTAGTAGCACTAGGAGTCCGATTGTAAGCAAACTCGGCATGAGCTAGCTTGACATCCCAATCCTTAGCACTCTTACTAACCAAGGTCCTAAGCAACGAACCCAGAATTCTATTCACCACTTCAGTTTGCCCATCGGTTTGTGGATGGTGAGAAGTAGAAAACAGCAGCTTTGTTCCCATTAGGCGCCATATTGATTTCCAAAAATGACTAAGAAATTTTGTATCACGATCGGACACAATGGTGCGTGGCACCCCATGAAAACGAACCACTTCTTCAAAGTATAACTTAGCCACTTTCATAGCATCTTCGGTTTTGTGACAAGGAATGAAATGAGCCATTTTCGAAAACCGATCAACAACCACCATGATTGAGTCTTTACCCCTTTGAGTTCTAGGTAAAGCCACAATGAAATCCATGCTCACATCCTCCCAAGGTCTTTCCGGAACTGGCAAAGGCTTGTAGAGACCTTTGTGAAACACCATCTTGGCCCTTTGACAAGTAGAACAACGACTAACCACATGATGAACCGTGGCTAACATTTTCGGCCAATAAAAGTGAGCTTGAAGAAGCTCCATTGTTTTTTGAATTCCCACGTGACCAGCTAGACCTCCTCCATGAGCCTCATGAATCAACAAGCTTCTAATAGGACACTTAGGAATGCATAACCGATTTCCCTTAAAAAGAAAGCCATCATGTAAGGAAAATAAGTCATATACTCCATGGACACATTTCTGTATTATTTCATTGAAATCGCCATCCTCCTTGTAGTATGCTTTGATCAAATCAAACCCAAGAACCTTTGCTTCGACAACTCCAAGCAAATTATGTCTCCTAGATAAGGCATCCGCAACAACATTAGCCTTTCCACTCTTGTATTTAGAGGAAAAGTTAAAGGTTTGCAAGAATTCAACCCATTTAGCATGTCTTGAATTCAACTTCTTTTGACCATGGATGAACCTTAAAGATTCATGGTCCGAATGTAATATGAACGGTTGTGGTCTCAAGTAGTGTGACCAATGATCTAGAGCTCGTACCATAGCATAGAACTCTTTATCATAGGTGGAATAATTCAACTTGCCTTGACTCAATTTTTCACTGAAATAAGCAATTGGACGCCCTTCTTGAATCAAAACTGCTCCAATCCCCTTCCCACTTGCGTCACACTCAACTTCAAATGGTTTGGAAAAATCAGGGAGTGCAAGAATAGGAGTGTTGCACATTTTCTCCTTGACTTCCTCAAAGGCCTTTTGAGCTTGTGTAGTCCATTCAAACGTCCCCTTTTTAGTACACTCAGTTATAGGAGCCATGAGTGTGCTAAAATTCTTGATAAATCTTCTATAGAAAGAAGCTAGACCATGGAAAGAACGGACCTCCGTGAGTGTTTTCGGACTAGGCCATGATTGAATTGCTTCAACCTTGCAAGGATCCACCTTCACGCCATTACCTGAAACTATGTAACCAAGAAAAGTGACCTCATATAACATAAAATCACATTTTTCAAGTTTCCCATACAATTTTTGCGTTCTTAAAACAGAAAAAACTTGAAACAAATGTTCTAAATGCTCATCCTTATTTTTAGAGTAAATAAGGATATCATCAAGGTACACCACCACGAACTTGCCAAGAAATGGCCTCAACACCTCGTTCATCAATCTCATGAACGTGCTAGGTGCATTGGTCAATCCAAACGGCATCACGAGCCATTCATACAACCCATGCTTTGTCTTGAATGCAGTCTTCCATTCATCACCTTCCCTCATACGAATTTGATGGTAACCACTTCTCAAATCAACTTTTGAAAATACATTTGAACCACTCAATTCGTCCAACATATCATCTAGTCTTGGAATTGGGAACCTGTACTTGATAGTAATATTGTTAACAGCTCTACTATCAATGCACATACGCCAAGTACCATCCTTTTTAGGAACCAACAAAGCAGGAACTGCACATGGACTCATAGATTCACGCACATAGCCCATACCCATCAATTCTTCGATTTGTCTTTGCAACTCCTTAGTTTCTAAAGGGTTACATCTATAGGCAGGTTTATTTGGTAGAGGTGCGCCTGGAATGAGATCAATTTGATGCTCAATTCCTCTCAAGGGTGGTAATCCCTTAGGTAACTCATCAGGAAAAACATCCTCAAACTCTTTAATCAGTTTTGCAAGTTTAGGATTTTGACTCACAAATTTTTCATGGATTTCTTTAGAGTACAACATGAATATCTCTTCCTCACCCTCAAACTCCCTCTCAAACTCTTTACAAGATAATAAAGAAATTTGTGACTTTTGTGGTTGTGAAAACCGTGGGGGTGGTAAAGGGTGCAACTTCTTTTGTTTCCCTTGGTGAGTGATAGTGTAGGTGTTATGGTACCCATCATGGATAGATTTTTTATCAGATTGCCACGGTCTACCAAGAAGAATATGACAAGCATCCATTAAAACAACATCACACAATTGACTATCATGATATGAACCAATCGAAAAATTCACCATACATTGCTTTCTAACCCCAGTGCTAGCATTAGAATCTAACCAACTCAATTTGTAAGGATGTGGATGATTAGTGGTGGTAAGACCTAGTTTAGATACTAAAGTTTTCGACACAGTATTAGCCTCACTGCCCCCATCAATAATTAAATCACATACCTCGTCACCAACTTTACATTTGGTGATGAAAATGTGTTGTCTTTGTGGCGCCAAAGGTTCCTCCACACGAGCTTGCAAAGCTCTCCTAACCACCAAGTTTGTTTTGCCCTCCATTTCAGGATAGCAATGGTCCTCCTCCTCATCCTTTTCATGCGGGGTCACCTCCTTCTCTTCTTCAGACTCAAATTCCTCCCAATTGATGCTTTGGGTGGCTATGAGTTTAACCTCTTGCATGGTTAAGGCTCTTGAATTAGGACAATCTTTTTTATAATGTCCTCTACCTCCACACTTGTAACATACAATGTCACTAAGTTTGAAGTCTTTCGTGTTCCTCTTTGGTGGCTCATTAGGCTTGCTAAAAGAAGAACCCTCCTTCGAGGTGAAGGGTGGTTTACGTACCACTGGAGTAGTAGTAGGCGTTTTCTTCCTTTTCCTTTTAGCATCAAACTTTGTCACAAGTTTGCAAGCTTCCACAAACGTGAGGTTAGTGTAACCGTCAAGTTTGTCTTGTAACTCTTGTTCCAACCCAGCTACAAAACGTCCCAACTTCAGCTCTTCATTTTCAGTCACCTCACATACAATGGCAAGCCTATCAAATTCTTTGATATAGTCTTCCACCGAATCACCATTTTGTTGGAGAGTACTCCATTTCACATACTGATTTTGCTTGTAATTGTGAGGAATGAAACGATCTCTCATTCTTTTCTTCAGCTTTTCCCAAGTGGAAATGTGAGCCTTACCCCTAAGGGTACGCCCCCTTTGTTCTCCTTGCAACCAACTGTCACCATAGCCCTTCAGTTTGACTTTGGCTATCTTGTACTGTTGAACCGTCTCATGGATGTCCTTGTACTCAAAGTACCTTTCCAAGGATTTCTCCCACTCCAAGTACTTCTCCGGATCAAGTGTCCCATCAAAGGCAGGAACGTCCACTTTGAGACTCCTATCCTCCCTCCTAGGTGGAGGGTCTTCACCTTGATCTCTCCTATCTTGCTCGTTCATGAGCCTTGCCATCAAGGCAGCAAGGTTCCCTTGTAGATTGGCATTGGTTTCGGCCAACCTTTCCTGACTAGCAATGGATCGATTAAGAGCTTCCAAAGCTGTCCTCAAATCTTGATTTTCTCCCATGGTATGTAGGTATTCGACCCCTCTGGAAAATTTAAGAAAATTTTCCCCCTACCTGACGCGCCAAATGATGTGTAAACAAGATGAGAAACCTTGTTACAAAAATGATAAGTTAAAAGATTCAAAGGATTTTAAGATTCAATTATCAAGTGATCAGTTTAGTTAGGGGAACTCTCACCCTAAGCTAAGGATATAGCAAAGAGGAACTCTCACTCGTTTGCTTGGGATAGTCTAGATGAGGGAACTCTCACCAAATCATAAACTATAAGTCCTAATCTTGGGAACTCTCACCAAAACTAACACTCTTCAAATTCGGATACTCAAATTTGGAAAACAAAGTGAACTAAACTCAAGTCACTTCAATTAACAAAACACACGTTTTAGGCAAATAATCTTGGATGATTTTTCATTCATTCAAAGTATGCTATTTATAGCATCAATACAACCTTTTCACTTGCCTACTTTAATTAACAAAATGAAATAGACAAAAGGAAATTAACTAAGGGAATGAGTGGAGAATACACGTCCCACTTAACCCCATTACAAACATGATTAAACTAATTAAAAGACCTAAAGACTAGGCTTGAAACAAGGGAAGATGACCAGCCAAAATAGCATCCAAAGAGCATCACAAACACACGCTCAAAACAGCCACCCTTCAAGCTTTTGTAACTCCCATTTTAATGCCTTGATTCACGCCTCTTTATTCTTCATAACCCCCAAATAATGAGGTGCAATGTTCAGCCAACAAACTCCATAATTCACGCCCAACAAGTGCCATGAATCACGCCACTTTAATCAGCCCAAGTAACTTACAAACGGCTAGCATGAATTACGCCCAAACCGTCTCCAATTCAGCTTGCCCTTTAACGTGTAATTGGAGCTTGAAAAACCGTCACTTGCTAGATACTTTCTACAAGGTTAATTACACTAAGTGAAGTGTAACCACTTGTAAAATCTTTCGGACCAAAACCGTGCAAAGGATTAAGGAATGATTTGGACAGCAACAATTCCTTTGCATTGCTTTGAACTTGGACCTCACCTTGACCACTTGGATTATTACAAACGTTAGAACTTTGACCATATTGGTCACAAACACATTCAAACATAGCTTTTTGAATCATATGAAAGTCAAATGCATTCCACAAATCTAATTGAATCAAATGAAAGTCAAATGCATTCTACAAAGCGAAATGAATAAAATAAAAGTCAAATTCATTCAAACAAAGCTTTTTGAATCAAATGAAGGTCAAATGCATTCAACAAAGCTATCAAATGAAAGTCAAATGGATTCTAAAAAGCTAATTAAATAAAATGAAAGTCAAACGTATTCAAACAAAGCTAATTGAATCAAATGAAATTCTTATACATTCTACAAAGCTAATAGAATCAAATAAAAGTTAAACATATTCAAACAAAGCATTTAGAATCAAATGAAAGTCAAATGCATTCAACAAAGCTAATTGAATAAAATAAAAGTCAAACACATTTAATCAAAGCTAATTGAATCAAATGAAAGTCTAATGCATTCTACAAAGCTAATTGAATCAAATGAAAACACATTCAAACAAAGCTTTTTGAATCAAATGAAAGTCAAATGCATTCATCAAAGCTCATTAGATCAAATGAAAGTCAAATGCATTTAACAAAGCTAATTAAATCAAATGAAAGTAAAACACATTCAAACAAAGCTAATTGATTCAAATGAAAGTCAAACACATTCAAACAAAGCTTTTTAAATCATATGAAAGTCAAATGCATTCCACAAAGCTAATTGAATCAAATGAAAGTCAAACAAATTCAAACTAAGCTAATTGAATCAAATGAAAGTCTAATGCTTTCTACAAAGCTAATTGAATCAAATAAAGTCAAACACATTCAAACAAACCTTTTTGAATCAAATGAAAGTCAAATGCATTCATCAAAGCTAATTGAATCAAATGAAAGTCAAATGCATTCTACAAAGCTAATTAAATCAAATGAAAGTAAAACACATTCAAACAAAGCTAATTGATTCAAATGAAAGTCAAACACATTCAAACATAGCTTTTTGAATCATATGAAAGTCAAATGTATTCCACAAATCTAATTGAATCAAATGAAAGTCAAATGCATTCTACAAAGCGAAATGAATAAAATAAAAGTCAAATTCATTCAAACAAAGCTTTTTGAATCAAATGAAGGTCAAATGCATTCAACAAAGCTATCAAATGAAAGTCAAATGGATTCTAAAAAGCTAATTAAATAAAATGAAAGTCAAACGTATTCAAACAAAGCTAATTGAATCAAATGAAATTCTAATACATTCTACAAAGCTAATAGAATCAAATAAAAGTCAAACACATTCAAACAAAGCATTTTGAATCAAATGAAAGTCAAATGCATTCAACAAAGCTAATTGAATAAAATGAAAGTCAAACACATTCAATCAAAGCTAATTGAATCAAATGAAAGTCTTATGCATTCTACAAAGCTAATTGAATCAAATGAAAGTCAAACACATTCAAACAAAGCTTTTTGAATCAAATGAAAGTCAAATGCATTCATCAAAGCTAATTAGATAATATGAAAGTCAAATGCATTTAACAAAGCTAATTAAATCAAATGAAAGTAAAACACATTCAAACAAAGCTAATTGGTTCAAATGAAAGTCAAACACATTCAAACAAAGCTTTTTGAATCATATGAAAGTCAAATGCATTCCACAAAGCTAATTGAATCAAATGAAAGTCAAACAAATTCAAACTAAGCTAATTGAATCAAATGAAAGTCTAATGCTTTCTACAAAGCTAATTGAATCAAATAAAGTCAAACACATTCAAACAAACCTTTTTGAATCAAATGAAAGTGAAATGCATTCATCAAAGCTAATTGAATCAAATAAAAGTCAAATGCATTCTACAAAGCTAATTAAATCAAATAAAAGTAAAACACATTCAAACAAAGCTAATTGATTCAAATGAAAGTCAAACACATTCAAACATACCTTTTTGAATCATGTGAAAGTCAAATGCATTCCACAAATCTAATTGAATCAAATGAAAGTCAAATGCATTCTACAAAGGGAAATGAATAAAATAAAAGTCAAATTCATTCAAACAAAGCTTTTTGAATCAAATCAAGGTCAAATGCATTCAACAAAGCTATCAAATGAAAGTCAAATGGATTCTAAAAAGCTAATTAAATAAAATGAAAGTCAAACGTATTCAAACAAAGCTAATTGAATCAAATGAAATTCTAATACATTCTACAAAGCTAATAGAATCAAATAAAAGTCAAACACATTCAAACAAAGCATTTTGAATCAAATGAAAGTCAAATGCATTCAACAAAGCTCATTGAATAAAATGAAAGTCAAACACATTCAATCAAAGCTAATTGAATCAAATGAAAGTCTAATGCATTCTACAAAGCTAATTGAATCAAATGAAAGTCAAACACATTCAAACAAAGCTTTTTGAATCAAATGAAAGTCAAATGCATTCATCAAAGCTAATTAGGTCAAATGAAAGTCAAATGCATTTAACAAAGCTAATTAAATCAAATGAAAGTAAAACACATTCAAACAAAGCTAATTGATTCAAATGAAAGTCAAACACATTCAAACAAAGCTTTTTGAATCATATGAAAGTCAAATGAATTCCACAAAGCTAATTGAATCAAATGAAAGTCAAACAAATTCAAACTAAGCTAATTGAATCAAATGAAAGTCTAATGCTTTCTACAAAGCTAATTGAATCAAATAAAGTCAAACACATTCAAACAAACCTTTTTGAATCAAATGAAAGTCAAATGCATTCATCAAAGCTAATTGAATCAAATAAAAGTCAAATGCATTCTACAAAGCTAATTAAATCAAATAAAAGTAAAACACATTCAAACAAAGCTAATTGATTCAAATGAAAGTCAAACACATTCAAACATACCTTTTTGAATCATGTTAAAGTCAAATGCATTCCACAAATCTAATTGAATCAAATGAAAGTCAAATGTATTCTACAAAGGGAAATGAATAAAATAAAAGTCAAATTCATTCAAACAAAGCTTTTTGAATCAAATGAAGGTCAAATGCATTCAACAAAGCTATCAAATGAAAGTCAAATGGATTCTACAAAGCTAATTAAATGAAATGAAAGTCAAATGCATTCATCAAAGCTAATTGAATCAAATGAAAGTCAAATGCATTCTACAAAGCTAATTAAATCAAATGAAAGTAAAACACATTCAAACAAAGCTGATTGATTCAAATGAAAGTCAAACACATTCAAACAAAGTATTTTGAATCAATGAAAGTCAAATGCATTCAACAAAGCTAATTGAATAAAATGAAAGTCAAACACATTCAATCAAAGCTAATTGAATCAAATGAAAGACTAATGCATTCTACAAAGCTAATTGAATCAAATGAAAGTCAAACACATTCAAACAAAGCTTTTTGAATCAAATGAAAGTCAAATGCATTCATCAAAGCTCATTAGATCAAATGAAAGTCAAATGCATTTAACAAAGCTAATTAAATCAACTGAAAGTAAAACACATTCAAACAAAGCTAATTGATTCAAATGAAAGTCAAACACATTCAAACAAAGCTTTTTGAATCATATGAAAGTCAAATGCATTCCACAAAGCTAATTGAATCAAATGAAAGTCAAACAAATTCAAACTAAGCTAATTGAATCAAATGAAAGTCTAATGCTTTCTACAAAGCTAATTGAATCAAATAAAGTCAAACACATTCAAACAAACCTTTTTGAATCAAATGAAAGTCAAATGCATTCATCAAAGCTAATTGAATAAAATGAAAGTCAAATGCATTCTACAAAGCTAATTAAATCAAATGAAAGTAAATCACGTTCAAACAAAGCTAATTGATTCAAATGAAAGTCAAACACATTCAAACATAGCTTTTTGAATCATATGAAAGTCAAATGCATTCCACAAATCTAATTGAATCAAATGAAAGTCAAATGCATTCTACAAAGCGAAATGAATAAAATAAAAGTCAAATTCATTCAAACAAAGCTTTTTGAATCAAATGAAGGTCAAATGCATTCAACAAAGCTATCAAATGAAAGTCAAATGGATTCTAAAAAGCTAATTAAATAAAATGAAAGTCAAACGTATTCAAACAAAGCTAATTGAATCAAATGAAATTCTAATACATTCTACAAAGCTAATAGAATCAAATAAAAGTTAAACACATTCAAACAAAGCATTTTGAATCAAATGAAAGTCAAATGCATTCAACAAAGCTAATTGAATAAAATGAAAGTCAAACACATTCAATCAAAGCTAATTGAATCAAATGAAAGTCTAATGCATTCTACAAAGCTAATTGAATCAAATGAAAGTCAAACACATTCAAACAAAGCTTTTTGAATCAAATGAAAGTCATATGCATTCATCAAAGCTAATTAGATAATATAAAAGTCAAATGCATTTAACAAAGCTAATTAAATCAAATGAAAGTAAAACACATTCAAACAAAGCTAATTGATTCAAATGAAAGTCAAACATATTCAAACAAAGCTTTTTGAATCATATGAAAGTCAAATGCATTCCACAAAGCTAATTGAATCAAATGAAAGTCAAACAAATTCAAACTAAGCTAATTGAATCAAATGAAAGTCTAATGCTTTCTACAAAGCTAATTGAATCAAATAAAGTCAAACACATTCAAACAAACCTTTTTGAATCAAATGAAAGTGAAATGCATTCATCAAAGCTAATTGAATCAAATAAAAGTCAAATGCATTCTACAAAGCTAATTAAATCAAATAAAAGTAAAACACATTCAAACAAAGCTAATTGATTCAAATGAAAGTCAAACACATTCAAACATACCTTTTTAAATCATGTGAAAGTCAAATGCATTCCACAAATCTAATTGAATCAAATGAAAGTCAAATGCATTCTACAAAGGGAAATGAATAAAATAAAAGTCAAATTCATTCAAACAAAGCTTTTTGAATCAAATCAAGGTCAAATGCATTCAACAAAGCTATCAAATGAAAGTCAAATGGATTCTACAAAGCTAATTAAATGAAATGAAAGTCAAACGTATTCAAACAAAGCTTATTGAATCAAATGAAATTCTAATACATTCTACAAAGCTAATAGAATCAAATAAAAGTCAAACACATTCAAACAAAGCATTTTGAATCAAATGAAAGTCAAATGCATTCAACAAAGCTCATTGAATAAAATGAAAGTCAAACACATTCAATCAAAGCTAATTGAATCAAATGAAAGTCTAATGCATTCTACAAAGCTAATTGAATCAAATGAAAGTCAAACACATTCAAACAAAGCTTTTTGAATCAAATGAAAGTCAAATGCATTCATCAAAGCTAATTAGGTCAAATGAAAGTCAAATGCATTTAACAAAGCTAATTAAATCAAATGAAAGTAAAACACATTCAAACAAAGCTAATTGATTCAAATGAAAGTCAAACACATTCAAACAAAGCTTTTTGAATCATATGAAAGTCAAATGAATTCCACAAAGCTAATTGAATCAAATGAAAGTCAAACAAATTCAACATAAGCTAATTGAATCAAATGAAAGTCTAATGCTTTCTACAAAGCTAATTGAATCAAATAAAGTCAAACACATTCAAACAAACCTTTTTGAATCAAATGAAAGTCAAATGCATTCATCAAAGCTAATTGAATCAAATAAAAGTCAAATGCATTCTACAAAGCTAATTAAATCAAATAAAAGTAAAACACATTCAAACAAAGCTAATTGATTCAAATGAAAGTCAAACACATTCAAACATACCTTTTTGAATCATGTTAAAGTCAAATGCATTCCACAAATCTAATTGAATCAAATGAAAGTCAAATGCATTCTACAAAGGGAAATGAATAAAATAAAAGTCAAATTCATTCAAACAAAGCTTTTTGAATCAAATGAAGGTCAAATGCATTCAACAAAGCTATCAAATGAAAGTCAAATGGATTCTACAAAGCTAATTAAATGAAATGAAAGTCAAATGCATTCATCAAAGCTAATTGAATCAAATGAAAGTCAAATGCATTCTACAAAGCTAATTAAATCAAATGAAAGTAAAACACATTCAAACAAAGCTGATTGATTCAAATGAAAGTCAAACACATTCAAACAAAGCATTTTGAATCAATGAAAGTCAAATGCATTCAACAAAGCTAATTGAATAAAATGAAAGTCAAACACATTCAATCAAAGCTAATTGAATCAAATGAAAGACTAATGCATTTTACAAAGCTAATTGAATCAAATGAAAGTCAAACACATTCAAACAAAGCTTTTTGAATCAAATGAAAGTCAAATGCATTCATCAAAGCTCATTAGATCAAATGAAAGTCAAATGCATTTAACAAAGCTAATTAAATCAACTGAAAGTAAAACACATTCAAACAAAGCTAATTGATTCAAATGAAAGTCAAACACATTCAAACAAAGCTTTTTGAATCATATGAAAGTCAAATGCATTCCACAAAGCTAATTGAATCAAATGAAAGTCAAACAAATTCAAACTAAGCTAATTGAATCAAATGAAAGTCTAATGCTTTCTACAAAGCTAATTGAATCAAATAAAGTCAAACACATTCAAACAAACCTTTTTGAATCAAATGAAAGTCAAATGCATTCATCAAAGCTAATTGAATAAAATGAAAGTCAAATGCATTCTACAAAGCTAATTAAATCAAATGAAAGTAAATCACATTCAAACAAAGCTAATTGATTCAAATGAAAGTCAAACACCTTCAAACATAGCTTTTTGAATCATATGAAAGTCAAATGCATTCCACAAATCTAATTGAATCAAATGAAAGTCAAATGCATTCTACAAAGCGAAATGAATAAAATAAAAGTCAAATTCATTCAAACAAAGCTTTTTGAATCAAATGAAGGTCAAATGCATTCAACAAAGCTATCAAATGAAAGTCAAATGGATTCTAAAAAGCTAATTAAATAAAATGAAAGTCAAACGTATTCAAACAAAGCTAATTGAATCAAATGAAATTCTAATACATTCTACAAAGCTAATAGAATCAAATAAAAGTTAAACACATTCAAACAAAGCATTTTGAATCAAATGAAAGTCAAATGCATTCAACAAAGCTAATTGAATAAAATGAAAGTCAAACACATTCAATCAAAGCTAATTGAATCAAATGAAAGTCTAATGCATTCTACAAAGCTAATTGAATCAAATGAAAGTCAAACACATTCAAACAAAGCTTTTTGAATCAAATGAAAGTCATATGCATTCATCAAAGCTAATTAGATAATATGAAAGTCAAATGCATTTAACAAAGCTAATTAAATCAAATGAAAGTAAAACACATTCAAACAAAGCTAATTGATTCAAATGAAAGTCAAACATATTCAAACAAAGCTTTTTGAATCATATGAAAGTCAAATGCATTCCACAAAGCTAATTGAATCAAATGAAAGTCAAACAAATTCAAACTAAGCTAATTGAATCAAATGAAAGTCTAATGCTTTCTACAAAGCTAATTGAATCAAATAAAGTCAAACACATTCAAACAAACCTTTTTGAATCAAATGAAAGTGAAATGCATTCATCAAAGCTAATTGAATCAAATAAAAGTCAAATGCATTCTACAAAGCTAATTAAATCAAATAAAAGTAAAACACATTCAAACAAAGCTAATTGATTCAAATGAAAGTCAAACACATTCAAACATACCTTTTTGAATCATGTGAAAGTCAAATGCATTCCACAAATCTAATTGAATCAAATGAAAGTCAAATGCATTCTACAAAGGGAAATGAATAAAATAAAAGTCAAATTCATTCAAACAAAGCTTTTTGAATCAAATCAAGGTCAAATGCATTCAACAAAGCTATCAAATGAAAGTCAAATGGATTCTACAAAGCTAATTAAATGAAATGAAAGTCAAATGTATTCAAACAAAGCTTATTGAATCAAATGAAATTCTAATACATTCTACAAAGCTAATAGAAACAAATAAAAGTCAAACACATTCAAACAAAGCATTTTGAATCAAATGAAAGTCAAATGCATTCAACAAAGCTAATTGAATAAAATGAAAGTCAAACACATTCAATCAAAGCTAATTGAATCAAATGAAAGTCTAATGCATTCTACAAAGCTAATTGAATCAAATGAAAGTCAAAAACATTCAAACAAAGCTTTTTGAAACAAATGAAAGTCAAATGCATTCATCAAAGCTAATTAGGTCAAATGAAAGTCAAATGCATTTAACAAAGCTAATTAAATCAAATGAAAGTAAAACACATTCAAACAAAGCTAATTGATTCAAATGAAAGTCAAACACATTCAAACAAAGCTTTTTGAATCATATGAAATTCAAATGAATTCCACAAAGCTAATTGAATCAAATGAAAGTCAAACAAATTCAAACTAAGCTAATTGAATCAAATGAAAGTCTAATGCTTTCTACAAAGCTAATTGAATCAAATAAAGTCAAACACATTCAAACAAACCTTTTTGAATCAAATGAAAGTCAAATGCATTCATCAAAGCTAATTGAATCAAATAAAAGTCAAATGCATTCTACAAAGCTAATTAAATCAAATAAAAGTAAAACACATTCAAACAAAGCTAATTGATTCAAATGAAAGTCAAACACATTCAAACATACCTTTTTGAATCATGTGAAAGTCAAATGCATTCCACAAATCTAATTGAATCAAATGAAAATCAAATGCATTCTACAAAGGGAAATGAATAAAATAAAAGTCAAATTCATTCAAACAAAGCTTTTTGAATCAAATCAAGGTCAAATGCATTCAACAAAGCTATCAAATGAAAGTCAAATGGATTCTACAAAGCTAATTAAATGAAATGAAAGTCAAACGTATTCAAACAAAGCTTATTGAATCAAATGAAATTCTAATACATTCTACGAAGCTAATAGAATCAAATAAAAGTCAAACACATTCAAACAAAGCATTTTGAATCAAATGAAAGTCAAATGCATTCAACAAAGCTAATTGAATAAAATGAAAGTCAAACACATTCAATCAAAGCTAATTGAATCAAATGAAAGTCTAATGCATTCTACAAAGCTAATTCAATCAAATGAAAGTCAAGCACATTCAAACAAAGCTTCTTGAATCAAATGAAAGTCAAATGCATTCATCAAAGCTAATTAGATCAAATGAAAGTCAAATACATTTAACAAAGCTAATTAAATCAAATGAAAGTAAAACACATTCAAACAAAGCTAATTGATTCAAATGAAAGTCAAACAGATTCAAACAAAGCTTTTTGAGTCATATGAAAGTCAAATGCATTCAACAAAGCTAATTGAACCAAATGAAATTCAAACAAATTCAAACTAAGCTAATTGAATCAAATGAAAGTCTAATGCTGTCTACAAAGCTAATTGAATCAAATAAAGTCAAACACATTTAAACAAACCTTTTTGAATCAAATGAAAGTCAAATGCATTCATCAAAGCTAATTGAATCAAATGAAAGTCGAATGCATTTTACAAAGCTAATTAAATCAAATGAAAGTAAAACACATTCAAACAAAGCTAATTGATTCAAATAAAAGTCAAACACATTAAAACAAAGCTTTTTGAATCATATGAAAGTCAAATGCATTCCACAAAGCTAATTGAATTAAATGAAAGTCAAAAGCATTCTACAAATTTTATTGAATCAATTGAAAGTGAAAAGCATTCAAACAAAGCTAATTGAATCAATTGAAAGTCAAACACATTCAAACAATGCTAATTAAATCAAATTAAAGTCTAATGCGTTCTATAAAGCTAATTAAATCAAATGAAAGTCAAACACATTCAAACAAAACGTTTTGAATCAAATGAAAGTCAAACAGATTCAAACAAAGCTTTTTGAATCAAATGAAAGTCAAATGCATTCAACAAAGCTGATTGGATCAAATGAAAGTCAAATGCATTTTTAAAAAGCAAATTGAATCAAATGAAAGTCAAATGCATTTTTAAAAAGCTAATTGAATCAAATGAAAGTCAAACACATTCAAACAAATCTAATTGAATCAAATGAAAGTCTAATGCATTCTAGAAAACTAATTGAATCAAATAAAAGTCAAACATATTCAAACAAAGCTTTTTGAATCATGTGAAAGTCAAATGCATTCAACAAAGCTAATTGAATCAAATGAAAGTTAAATGCATTCTACAAAGCTAATTGAATCAAATGAAAGTCAAACTCATTCAAACAAAGCTAATTAAATCAAATGAAAGTCTAATGCATTCTACAAAGCTATTTGAATCAAAAGAAAGTCAAACACATTCAAACAAAGCCTTAATCAAATAAAAGTCAAATGCATTCTACAAAGCTAATTGAATCAAATGAAAGTGATGTAAAAACTAATAGAAAGTCTTAGTTAATACAAGCTTAATGGATCAAACTTAAGTGGAAAGAAAAAAAAAAGGGTTGGTGTTTTAAGTCAAATTACGGGTAAAGGTTTGTAGGTTGTTTTGGAAATGGTTAAGGAACGTTTTTTAGAGGAAAGAAGGATTAGTTTGTAAGGATTACTCACTTAAACAAACGAGATATGTAGGCAAGGATTACTCACTTAAAACCCACTAGTTGTTTAATTTGCATGGAAGGAAAACTCACTTAACCACTCAAATTCGTCATGTTAAACTTGGAAAAAAAACGATTTATCTTAGCAACAAGAATAAATAGTTTTTAAGGAGAAAACTTTCTTAATTCATATCTCATAATCTTCCATACACTTACATTTCATAAGCTTAAATAAAGAAAACAAACTAGTACTAAACTACACGCATTAAACAAGCTTAACGTGTGTTTATTGTAACTAAACATGAAAGCTAAAACCTAGCCTAGAATTACGCCTAAGCTAAGCGGATTTTCTTAACTGATTTTAGGCTTTAATCACCCTTAATTAACCTCTTAAAAACTGCTGAAAAGAAGCTTAAAAACAGCCATAAAGAACCAGCAAAAAACGTGGAGTAACCTCCCCTTGATTCATGCCTTTCTTCATGCTAAATGTTTATGATTTGCAATGAAGTTTCTCCTTGCTTCAAGGACGCCTTTTCCTATGCCTAAGGCTGTTCAAAACGTGCCTAGGATGCCCATTAACCCATTAACATTCATAACCAGAATGTAAACAAGTAAACCCTTGGTTAGCAAGAAACGGTCCATGCGCATAAAAAGTATCTAACACTTGATCTTCAAATGACTTAGCCTAGGACTTGTAGGATGATCATGCTTGATTGGACTAATGGACTCTTCATGATTTGCATCAGAAAGTCAAATGCATTCTACAAATCTAATTGAATCAATTGAAAGTCAAAAGCATTGAAACAAAGCTAATTGAATCAAATGA
Source organism: Chenopodium quinoa (assembly GCF_001683475.1). Classification (NCBI taxonomy): domain Eukaryota; kingdom Viridiplantae; phylum Streptophyta; class Magnoliopsida; order Caryophyllales; family Amaranthaceae; genus Chenopodium; species Chenopodium quinoa. The sequence goes on along the minus strand of NW_018744331.1, from coordinate 267,034 downwards.
AAGTCAAATGCATTCCAAAAAGCCAATTGAATCAAATAAAAGTCAAACAAATTCAAACAAAGCGTTTTGAATAAACTGAAAGTCAAACACATTCAAACAAAGCTTTTTGAATCAAATGAAAGTCAAATGCATTCAACAAAGCTAATTGAATCTAATGAAAGTCAAACACTATCAAACAATGCTAATTGAATCAAATGAAAGTCAAACAAATTCAAACAAAGATAATTAAATCAAATGAAAGTGAAATGCATTCAACAAAGCTAATTGAATCATATGAAAGTCAAATGCATTCTACAAAGCTTATTGAATCAAATGAAAGTTAAAAACAATCAAACAAAGATAATTAAATTAAATGAAAGTCAAAAACATTCAAACAAAGCTTTTTGAATCATATGAAAGTCAAACGCATTCAACAACGTTAATTGAAACAAATGAAAGTCTAATACATTCTGCAAACCTAATTAAATCAAATGAAAGTTGAACACAATCAAACAAAGCTAATTGAATCAAATTAAAGTCAATCACATTCAAAAAAAGCTTTCTGAATCATATAAAAGTCAAATTCATTCAACAAAGCTAATTCAATTAAATGAAAGTCAAATGCATTCTACAAAGCTAATAGGATCAAATGAAAGTCAAAAAAATTCAAACAAAGCTTTTTTTGAATCAAATGAATGTCAAATGCATTCTACAAAGCTAATTAAATCAATTGAAAGTTAAACACATTCAAACAAAGCTAATTAATTCAAATGAAAGTCAAACACATTCAAACAAAGCTTTTTGTATCATATGAAAGTCAAATGCATTCAACAAAGCTAATTGAATCAAATGAAAGTCAAACACAATCAAACAAAGCTAATTGAATCAAATGAAAGTATAATGCATCCTACAAAGCTTATTGTATCAAATGAAAGTTAAACACATTCAAACAAAGCTTTTTGAATCAAATTAAAGTCAAATGCATACAAACAAGCTATTTGTACGAAAAGAAAGTCAAATGCATTCTACAAAGCTAAATGAATCACATGAAAGTCAAACACAATAAAAGAAAGCTAATTAAATGAATAGAAAGTCAAACACATTCAAACAAAGCTTTTTCAATCATATGAAAGTCAAATGCATTCAACAAAGCTAATTGAATCAAATGAAAGTCATACAAATTCAAACAAAGGTTTTTGAATCAAATGAAAGTCAAATGCATTCAACAAAGTTAATTGAATCAATGGAAATTTAAATACATTCTAAAAAGCTAATTGAATCAAATGAATGTCAAACAGATTCAAACAAAGCTTTTTGAATCAAATGAAAGTCAAATGCATTCAACAATGCTGATTGAATCAAATGAAAGTCAAATGCATTTTTAGAAAGCTAATTGAATCAAATGAAAGTCAAATGCATTTTTAAAAAGCTAATTAAATCAAATGAAAGTCAAACACATTCAAACAAATCTAATTGAATCAAATGAATGTCTAATGCATTCTACAAAACTAATTGAATCAAATAAAAGTCAAACACATTCAAACAAAGCTAATTGAATCAAATGAAAGTCTAATGCTTTCTACAAAGCTAATTAAATCAAATGAAAGTAAAACACATTCAAACAAAGCTAATTGATTCAAATGAAAGTCAAACACATTCAAACATAGCTTTTTGAATCATATGAAAGTCAAATGCATTCCACAAATCTAATTGAATCAAATGAAAGTCAAATGCATTCTACAAAGCTTTTTGAATCAAATGAAGGTCAAATGCATTCAACAAAGCTATCAAATGAAAGTCAAACGGATTCTACAAAGCTAATTAAATGAAATGAAAGTCAAACGTATTCAAACAAAGCTAATTGAATCAAATGAAATTCTAATACATTCTACAAAGCTAATACAATCCAATAAAAGTCAAACACATTCAAACAAAACATTTTGAATCAAATGAAAGTCAAATGCATTCAACAAAGCTAATTGAATAAAATGAAAGTTAAACACATTCAATCAAAGCTAATTGAATCAAATGAAAGTCTAATGCATTCTACAAAGCTAATTGAATCAAATGAAAGTCAAACACATTCAAAGAAAGCTTTTTGAATCAAATGAAAGTCAAATGCATTCATCAAAGCTAATTAGATCAAATGAAAGTCAAATGCATTTAACAAAGCTAATTAAATCAAATGAAAGTAAAACACATTCAAACAAAGCTAATTGATTCAAATGAAAGTCAAACACATTCAAACAAAGCTTTTTGAATCATATGAAAGTCAAATGCATTCCACAAAGCTAATTGAATCAAATGAAAGTCAAACAAATTCAAACTAAGCTATTTGAATCAAATGAAAGTCTAATGTTTTCTAAAAAGCTAATTGAATCAAATAAAGTCAAACACATTCAAACAAACCTTTTTGAATCAAATGAAAGCAAATGCATTCATCAAAGCTAATTGAATCAAATGAAACTCAAATGCATTCTACAAAGCTAATTAAATCAAATGAAAGTTAAACACATTCAAACAAAGCTAATTGATTCAAATGAAAGTCAAACACATTCAAACATAGCTTTTTGAATCATATGAAAGTCAAATGCATTCCACAAATCTAATTGAATCAAATGAAAGTCAAATGCATTCTACAGAGGGAAATGAATAAAATAAAAGTCAAATTCATTCAAACAAAGCTTTTTGAATCAAATGAAGGTCAAATGCATTCAACAAAGCTATCAAATGAAAGTCAAATGGGTTCTACAAAGCTAATTAAATGAAATAAAAGTCAAACGTATTTAAACAAAGCTTATTGAATCAAATGAAATTCTAATACATTCTACAAAGCTAATAGAATCAAATAAAAGTCAAACACATTCAAACAAAGCATTTTGAATCAAATGAAAGTCAAATGCATTCAACAAAGCTAATTGAATAAAATGAAAGTCAAACACATTCAATCAAAGCTAATTGAATCAAATGAAAGTCTAATGCATTCTACAAAGCTAATTGAATCAAATGAAAGTCAAACACATTCAAACAAAGCTTTTTGAATCAAATGAAAGTCAAATGCATTCATCAAAGCTAATTAGATCAAATGAAAGTCAAATGCATTTAACAAAGCTAATTAAATCAAATGAAAGTAAAACACATTCAAACAAAGCTAGTTGATTCAAATGAAAGTCAAACACATTCAAACAAAGCTTTTTGAATCATATGAAAGTCAAATGCATTCCACAAAGCTAATTGAATCAAATGAAAGTCAAACAAATTCAAACTAAGCTAATTGAATCAAATGAAAGTCTAATGCTTTCTACAAAGCTAATTGAATCAAATAAAGTCAAACACATTCAAACAAACCTTTTTGAATCAAACGAAAGTCAAATGCATTCATCAAAGCTAATTGAATCAAATGAAAGTCAAATGCATTCTACAAAGCTAATTAAATCAAATGAAAGTAAAACACATTCAAACAAAGCTAATTGATTCAAATTAAAGTCAAACACAATCAAACAAAGCTTTTTGAATCATATGAAAGTCAAATGCATTCCACAAAGCTAATTGAATTAAAGGAAAGTCAAAAGCATTCTACAAAGTTTATTGAATCAATTGAAAGTGAAAAGCATTCAAACAAAGCTAATTGAATCAATTGAAAGTCAAACACATTCAAACAAAGCTAATTAAATCAAATTAAAGTCTAATGCATTCTACAAAGCTAATTAATTTAAATGAAAGTCAAACACATTCAAACAAAAAGTTTTGAATCAAATGAAAGTCAAACAGATTCAAACAAAGCTTTTTGAATCAAATGAAAGTCAAATGCATTCAACAAAGCTGATTGGATCAAATGAAAGTCAAATGCATTTTTAAAAAAGCTAATTGAATCAAATTAAAGTCAAATGCATTTTTAAAAAGCTAATTGAATCAAATGAAAGTCAAACACATTCAAACAAATCTAATTGAATCAAATGAAAGTCTAATGCATTCTACAAAACTAATTGAATCAAATAAAAGTCAAACACATTCAAACAAAGCTTTTTGAATCATATTAAAGTCAAATGCATTCAACAAAGCTAATTGAATCAAATGAAAGTTAAATGCATTCTACAAAGCTAATTGAATCAAATGAAAGTCAAACTCAATCAAACAAAGCTAATTAAATAAAATGAAAGTCTAATGCATTCTACAAAGCTAATTGAATCAAAAGAAAGTCAAACACATTCAAACAAAGCTTTTTGAATCAAATAAAAGTCAAATGCATTCCACAAAGCTAATTGAATCAAATGAAAGTCAAATGCATTCTACAAATCTAATTGAATTAATTGAAAGTCAAAAGCATTGAAACAAAGCTAATTGAATCAAATGAAAGTCAAATGCATTCTAAAAAGCCAATTGAATCAAATGAAAGTCAAACACAGTTAAACAAAGCTTTTTGAATAAACTGAAAGTCAAACACATTCAAACAAAGCTTTTTGAATCAAATGAAAGTCAAATGCATTCAACAAAGCTAATTGAATCTAATGGAAGTCAAACACTATCAAACAATGCTAATTGAATCAAATGAAAGTCAAACAAATTCAAACAAAGCTAATTAAATCAAATGAAAGTGAAATGCATTCAACAAAGCTAATTGAATCATATGAAAGTCAAATGCATTCTACAAAGCTTATTGAATCAAATGAAAGTTAAAAACAATCAAACAAAGATAATTAAATTAAATGAAAGTAAAAAACATTCAAACAAAGCTTTTTTAAATCATATGAAAGTCAAACGCATTCAACAACGTTAATTGAAACAAATGAAAGTCTAATACATTCTGCAAACCTAATTGAATCAAATGAAAGTTGAACACAATCAAACAAAGCTAATTGAATCAAATTAAAGTCAATCACATTCAAAAAAAGCTTTCTGAATCATATAAAAGTCAAATTCATTAAACAAAGCTAATTCAGTTAAATGAAAGTCAAATGCATTCTACAAAGCTAATTGGATCAAATGAAAGTCAAAAAAATTCAAACAAAGCTTTTTGAATCAAATGAATGTCAAATGCATTCTACAGAGCTAATTAAATCAATTGAAAGTTAAACACATTCAAAAAAAGCTAATTAATTCAAATGAAAGTCAAACACATTCAAACAAAGCTTTTTGTATCATATGAAAGTCAAATGCATTCAACAAAGCTAATTGAATCAAATGAAAGTCAAACACAATCAAACAAAGCTAATTGAATCAAATGAAAGTATAATGCATTCTACAAAGCTTATTGTATCAAATGAAAGTCAAACAAATTCAAACAAAGCTTTTTGAATCAAATTAAAGTCAAATGCATTCAAAGAAGCTATTTGTATGAAAAGAAAGTCAAATGCATTCTACAAAGCTAAATGAATCACATGAAAGTCAAACACAATAAAAAAAAAGCTAATTAAATGAATAGAAAGTCAAACACATTTAAACAAAGGTTTTTCAATCATATGAAAGTCAAATGCATTCAACAAAGCTAATTGAATCAAAGGAAAGTCATACAAATTCAAACAAAGCTTTTTGAATCAAATGAAAGTCAAATGAATTCAACAATGCTGATTGAATCAAATGAAAGTCAAATGCATTTTTAAAAAAGCTAATTGAATCAAATGAAAGTCAAATGCATTTTTAAAAAGCTAATTGAATCAAATGAAAGTCAAACACATTCAAACAAATCTAATTGAATCAAATGAAAGTCTAATGCATTCTACAAAACTAATTGAATCAAATAAAAGTCAAACACATTCAAACAAAGCTTTTTGAATCATATGAAAGTCAAATGCATTCAACAAAGCTAATTGAATCAAATGAAAGTTAAATGCATTCTACAAAGCTAATTGAATCAAATGAAAGTCAAACAAATTCAAACAAAACGTTTTGAATCAAATGAAAGTCAAACAGATTCAAACAAAGCTTTTTGAATCAAATGAAAGTCAAATGCATTCAACAAAGCTGATTGGATCAAATGAAAGTCAAATGCATTTTTAAAAAGCTAATTGAATCAAATGAAAGTCAAATGCATTTTTAAAAAGCTAATTGAATCAAATGAAAGTCAAACACATTCAAACAAATCTAATTGAATCAAATGAAAGTCTAATGCATTCTACGAAACTAATTGAATCAAATAAAAGTCAAACACATTCAAACAAAGATTTTTGAATCATATGAAAGTCAAATGCATTCAACAAAGCTAATTCAATCAAATAAAAGTTAAATGCATTCTACAAAGCTAATTGAATCAAATGAAAGTCAAACTCATTCAAACAAAGCTAATTAAATCAAATGAAAGTCTAATGCATTCTACAAAGCTAATTGAATCAAATGAAAGTAAAACACATTCAAACAAAGGTTTTTGAATCAAATAAAAGTCAAATGCATTCCACAAAGCTAATTGAATCAAATGAAAGTCAAATGCATTCTACAAATCTAATTGAAAGAAAGTCAAACTCATTCAAACAAAGCTAATTAAATCAAATGAAAGTCTAATGCATTCTACAAAGCTAATTGAATCAAAAGAAAGTCAAACACATTCAAACAAAGCTTTTTGAATCAAATAAAAGTCAAATGCATTCCACAAAGCTAATTGACTCAAATGAAAATCAAATGCATTCTACAAATCTAATTGAATCAATTGAAAGTCAAAAGCATTGAAACAAAGTTAATTGAATCAAATGAAAGTCAAATGCATTCCAAAAAGCCAATTGAATCATATGAAAGTCAAACAAATTCAAACAAAGCTTTTTTAATAAACTGAAAGTCAAACACATTCAAACAAAGCTTTTTAAATCAAATGAAAGTCAAATGCATTCAACAAAGCTAATTGAATCTAATGAAAGTCAAACACTATCAAACAATGCTAATTGAATCAAATGAAAGTCAAACAAATTCAAACAAAGCTAATTAAATCAAATGAAAGTGAAATGCATTCAACAAAGCTAATTGAATCATATGAAAGTAAAATGCATTCTACAAAGCTTATTGAATCAAATGAAAGTTAAAAACAATCAAACAAAGATAATTAAATTAAATGAAAGTAAAAAACATTCAAACAAAGCTTTTTGAATCATATGAATGTCAAACGCATTCAACAGCGTTAATTGAAACAAATGAAAGTCTAATACAATCTGCAAACCTAATTGAATCAAATGAAAGTTGAACACAATCAAACAAAGCTAATTTAATCAAATTAAAGTCAATCACATTCAAAAAAAGCTTTCTGAATCATATAAAAGTCAAATTTATTCAACAAAGCTAATTCAATCAAATGAAAGTCAAATGCATTCTACAAAGCTAATTGGATCAAATGAAAGTAAAAAAAATTCAAACAAAGATTTTTGAATCAAATGAATGTCAAATGAATTCTACAAAGCTAATTAAATCAATTGAAAGTTAAACACATTTAAACAAAGCTATTTAATTCAAATGAAAGTCAAACACATTCAAACAAAGCTTTTTGTATCATATGAAAGTCAAATGCATTCAACAAAGCTAATTGAATCAAATGAAAGTCAAACACAATCAAACAAAGCTAATTGAATCAAATGAAAGTATAATGCATTCTACAAAGCTTAATGTATCAAATGAAAGTCAAACACATTCAAACAAAGATTTTTTGAATCAAATTAAAGTCAAATGCATTCAAAGAAGCTATTTATACGAAAAGAAAGTCAAATGCATTCTACAAAGCTAAATGAATCACATGAAAGTCAAACACAATAAAAAAAAGCTAATTAAATAAATAGAAAGTCAAACACATTCAAACAAAGCTTTTTCAATCATATGAAAGTCAAATGCATTCAACAAAGCTAATTGAATCAAATGAAAGTCATACACATTCAAACAAAGCTTTTTGAATCAAATGAAAGTAAAATGCATTCAACAAAGTTAATTGAATCAATGGAAAGTTAAATACATTCTAAAAAGTTAATTGAATCAAATGAAAGTCAAACAGATTCAAACAAAGCTTTTTGAATCAAATTAAAGTCAAATGCATTCAACAATGCTGATTGAATCAAATGAAAGTCAAATGCATTTTTAAAAAGCTAATTGAATCAAATGAAAGTCAAATGCATTTTTAAAAAGCTAATTGAATCAATTGAAAGTAAAACACATTCAAACAAAGCTAATTGATTCAAATGAAAGTCAAACACATTCAAACATAGCTTTTTGAATCATATGAAAGTCAAATGCATTCCACAAATCTAATTGAATCAAATGAAAGTCTAATGCATTCTACAAAACTAATTGAATCCAATAAAAGTCAAACACATTCAAACAAAGCTTTTTGAATCATATGAAAGTCAAATGCATTCAACAAAGCCAATTGAATCAAATGAAAGTTAAATGCATTCTACAAAGCTAATTGAATCAAATGAAAGTCAAACTCATTCAAACAAAGCTAATTAAATCAAATGAAAGTCTAATGCATTCTACAAAGCTAATTGAATCAAAAGAAAGTCAAACACATTCAAACAAAGCTTTTTGAATCAAATAAAAGTCAAATGAATTCCACAAAGCTAATTGAATCAAATGAAAGTCAAACACAATCAAACAAAGCTAATTGAATCAAATGAAAGTCTAATGCATTCTACAACGCCAATTGAATCAAATGAAAGTCAAATGCATTTTTAAAAAGCTAATTGAATCAAATGAAAGTCAAATGCATTTTTGAAAAGCTAATTGAATTAAATGAAAGTAAAACACATTCAAACAAAGCTAATTGATTCAAATGAAAGTCAAACACATTCAAACATAGCTTTTTGAATCATATGAAAGTCAAATGCATTCAACAAATCTAATTGAATCAAATGAAAGTCAAATGCATTCTACAAAGCGAAATGAATAAAATAAAAGTCAAATTCATTCAAACAAAGCTTTTTGAATCAAATGAAGGTCAAATGCATTCAACAAAGCTGATTGGATCAAATGAAAGTCAAATGCATTTTTAAAAAGCTAATTGATTCAAATGAAAGTCAAATGCATTTTTAAAAAGCTAATTGAATCAAATGAAAGTCAAACACATTCAAACAAATCTAATTGAATCAAATGAAAGTCTAATGCATTCTACAAAACTAATTGAATCAAATAAAAGTCAAACACATTCAAACAAAGCTTTTTGAATCAAATAAAAGTCAAATGCATTCCACAAAGCTAATTGAATCAAATGAAAGTCAAATGCATTCTACAAATCTAATTGAATCAATTGAAAGTCAAAAGCATTGAAACAAAGCTATTTGAATCAAATGAAAGTCAAATGCATTCAAAAAAGCCAATTGAATCAAATGAAAGTCAAACAAATTCAAACAAAGCTTTTTGCATAAACTAAAAGTCAAACACATTCAAACAAAGCTTTTTGAATCACATGAAAGTCAAATCCATTCAACAAAGCTAATTGAATCTAATGGAAGTCAAACACTATCAAACAATGCTAATTGAATCAATTGAAAGTCAAACAAATTCAAACAAAGCTAATTAAATCAAATGAAAGTGAAATGCATTCAACAAAGCTAATTGAATCATATGAAAGTCAAATGCATTCTACAAAGCTTATTGAATCAAATGAAAGTAAAAAACAATCAAACAAAGATAATTAAATTAAATGAAATTTAAAAACATTCAAACAAAGCTTTTTAAATCATATGAAAGTCAAATGCATTCCACAAAGCTGATTGGATCAAATGAAAGTCAAATACATTCTTAAAAAGCTAATTAAATCAAATGAAAGTCAAATGCATTTTTAAAAAGCTAATTGAATCAAATGAAAATCAAACACATTCAAACAAATCTAATTGAATCAAATGAAAGTCTAATGCATTCTACAAAACTAATTGAATCAAATAAAAGTCAAACACATTCAAACAAAGCTTTTTGAATCATATGAAAGTCAAATGCATTCAACAAAACTAATTGAATCAAATGAAAATTAAATGCATTCTACAAAGCTAATTGAATCAAATGAAAGTCAAACTCATTCAAACAAAGCTAATTAAATCAAATGAAAGTCTAATGCATTCTACAAAGCTAATTGAATCAAAAGAAAGTCAAACACATTCAAACAAAGCTTTTTGAATAAAATAAAAGTCAAATGCATTCCACAAAGCTAATTGAATCAAATGAAAGTCAAACACAATCAAACAAAGCTAATTGAATCAAATGAAAGTCTAATGCATTCTACAACGCCAATTGAATCAAATGAAAGTCAAATGCATTTTTAAAAAGCTAATTGAATCAAATGAAAGTCAAATGCATTTTTAAAAAGCTAATTGAATCAAATGAAAGTAAAACACATTCAAACAAAGCTAATTGATTCAAATGAAAGTCAAACACATTCAAACATAGCTTTTTGAATCATGTGAAAGTCAAATGCATTCCACAAATCTAATTGAATCAAATGAAAGTCAAATGCATTCTACAAAGCGAAATGAATAAAATAAAAGTCAAATTCATTCAAACAAAGCTTTTTGAATCAAATGAAGGTCAAATGCATTCAACAAAGCTGATTGGATCAAATGAAAGTCAAATGCATTTTTAAAAAGCTAATTGAATCAAATGAAAGTCAAATGCATTTTTAAAAAGCTAATTAAATCAAATGAAAGTCAAACACATTCAAACAAATCTAATTGAATCAAATGAAAGTCCAATGCATTCTACAAAACTAATTGAATCAAATAAAAGTCAAACACATTCAAACAAAGCTTTTTGAATCAAATAAAAGTCAAATGCATTCCACAAAGCTAATTGAATCAAATGAAAGTCAAATGCATTCTACAAATCTAATTGAATCAATTGAAAGTCAAAAGCATTGAAACAAAGCTAATTGAATCAAATGAAAGTCAAATGCATTCCAAAAAGCCAATTGAATCAAATGAAAGTCAAACAAATTCAAACAAAGCTTTTTGAATAAACTGAAAGTCAAACACATTCAAACAAAGCTTTTTGAATCAAATGTAAGTCAAATGCATTCAACAAAGCAAATTGAATCTAATGGAAGTCAAACACTATCAAACAATGCTAATTGAATCAAATGAAAGTCAAACAAATTCAAACAAAGCTAATTAAATCAAATGAAAGTGAAATGCATTCAACAAAGCTAATTGAATCATATTAAAGTCAAATGCATTCTACAAAGCTTATTGAATCAAATGAAAGTTAAAAACAATTAAACAAAGATAATTAAATTAAATGAAAGTTAAAAACATTCAAACAAAGCTTTTTGAATCATATGAAAGTCAAATGCAATCCACAAAGCTGATTGGATCAAATAAAATTCAAATGCATTTTTAAAAAGCTAATTGAATCAAATGAAAGTCAAATGCATTTTTAAAAAGCTAAATGAATCAAATGAAAGTCAAATGCATTTTTAAAAAGCTAATGGAATCAAATGAAAGTCAAACACATTCAAACAAAGCTAATTGAATCAAATGAAAGTCTAATGCATTCTACAAAACTAATTGAATCCAATAAAAGTCAAACACATTCAAACAAAGCTTTTTGAATCATATGAAAGTCAAATGCATTCAACAAAGCCAATTGAATCAAATGAAAGTTAAATGCATTCTACAAAGCTAATTGAATCAAATGAAAGTCAAACTCATTTAAACAAAGCTAATTAAATAAAATGAAAGTCTAATGCATTCTACAAAGCTAATTGAATCAAAAGAAAGTCAAACACATTCAAACAAAGCTTTTTGAATCAAATAAAAGTCAAATGAATTCCACAAAGCTAATTGAATCAAATGAAAGTCAAACACAATCAAACAAAGCTAATTGAATCAAATGAAAGTCTAATGCATTCTACAACGCCAATTGAATCAAATGAAAGTCAAATGCATTTTTAAAAAGCTAATTGAATCAAATGAAAGTCAAATGCATTTTTGAAAAGCTAATTGAATCAAATGAAAGTAAAACACATTCAAACAAAGCTAATTGATTCAAATGAAAGTCAAACACATTCAAACATAGCTTTTTGAATCATATGAAAGTCAAATGCATTCCACAAATCTAATTGAATCAAATGAAAGTCAAATGCATTCTACAAAGCGAAATGAATAAAATAAAAGTCAAATTCATTCAAACAAAGCTTTTTGAATCAAATGAAGGTCAAATGCATTCAACAAAGCTGATTGGATCAAATGAAAGTCAAATGCATTTTTAAAAAGCTAATTGAATCAAATGAAAGTCAAATGCATTTTTAAAAAGCTAATTGAATCAAATGAAAGTCTAATGCATTCTACAAAACTAATTGAATCAAATAAAAGACAAATACATTCAAACAAAGCTTTTTGAATCAAATAAAAGTCAAATGCATTCCACAAAGCTAATTGAATCAATTGAAAGTCAAATGCATTCTACAAATCTAATTGAATCAACTGAAAGTCAAAAGCATTGAAACAAAGCTAATTGAATCAAATGAAAGTCAAATGCATTCCAAAAAGCCAATTGAATCAAATGAAAGTCAAACAAATTCAAACAAAGCTTTTTGAATAAACTGAAAGTCAAACACATTCAAACAAAGCTTTTTGAATCAAATGAAAGTCAAATCCATTCAACAAAGCTAATTGAATCTAATGGAAGTCAAACACTATCAAACAATGCTAATTGTATCAAATGAAAGTCAAACAAATTCAAACAAAGCTAATTAAATCAAATGAAAGTGAAATGCATTCAACAAAGCAAATTGAATCATATGAAAGTCAAATGCATTCTACAAAGCTTATTGAATCAAATGAAAGTTAAAAACAATCAAACAAAGATAATTAAATTAAATAAAAGTAAAAAACATTCAAACAAAGCTTTTTGAATCATATGAAAGTCAAATGCATTCCACAAAGCTGATTGGATCAAATGAAAGTCAAATGCATTTTTAAAAAGCTAATTGAATCAAATGAAAGTCTAATGCATTCTACAAAGCTAATTGAATCAAATGAAAGTCAAACACATTCAAACAAATCTAATTGAATCAAATGAAAGTCTAATGCATTCTACAAAGCTAATTGAATCAAATGAAAGTCAAACACATTCAAACAAATCTAATTGAATCAAATGAAAGTCTAATGCATTCTACAAAGCTAATTGAATCAAATGAAAGTCAAACACATTCAAACAAATCTAATTGAATCAAATGAAAGTCTAATGCATTCTACAAAACTAATTGAATCAAATAAAAGTCAAACTCATTCAAACAAAGCTTTTTGAATCAAATAAAAGTCAAATGCATTCCACAAAGCTAATTGAATCAAATGAAAGTCAAATGCATTCTACAAATCTAATTGAATCAACTGAAAGTCAAAAGCATTCTACAAAGCTAATTAAATCAAATGAAAGTAAAACACATTCAAACAAAGCTAATTGATTCAAATGAAAGTGAAAACCATTCAAACATAGCTTTTTGAATCATATGAAAGTCAAATGCATTCCACAAATCTAATTGAATCAAATGAAAGTCAAATGCATTCTGCAAAGAGAAATGAATAAAATAAAAGTCAAATTCATTCAAACAAAGCTTTTTGAATCAAATGAAGGTCAAATGCATTCAACAAAGCTATCAAATGAAAGTTAAATGGATTCTACAAAGCTAATTAAATGAAATGAAAGTCAAACGTATTCAAACAAAGCTAATTGAATCAAATGAAAGTCAAACAAATTCAAACTAAGCTAAAAATGAAAGTCTAATGCTTTCTACAAAGCTAATTGAATCAAATAAGGTCAAACACATTCAAACAAACCTTTTAGAATCAAATGAAAGTCAAATGCATTCATCAAAGCTAATTGAATCAAATGAAAGACAAATGCATTCTACAAAGCTAACTAAATCAAATGAAAGTAAAACACATTCAAACAAAGCTAATTGATTCAAATAAAAGTCAAACACATTCAAACAAAGCTTTTTGAATCATATGAAAGTCAAATGCATTCCACAAAGCTAATTGAATTAAATGAAAGTCAAAAGCATTCTACAAAGTTTATTTAATCAATTGAAAGTGAAAAGCATTCAAACAAAGCTAATTGAATCAATTGAAAGTCAAACACATTCAAACAAAGCTAATTAAATCAAATTAAATTCTAATGCATTCTACAAAGCTAATTAAATCAAATGAAAGTCAAACACATTCAAACAAAACGTTTTGAATCAAATGAAAGTTAAACAGATTCAAACAAAGCTTTTTGATTCAAATGAAAGTCAAATGCATTCAACAAAGCTGATTGGATCAAATGAAAGTCAAATGCATTTTTAAAAAGCTAATTGAATCAAATGAAAGTCAAATGCATTTTTAAAAAGCTAATGGAATCAAATGAAAGTCAAACACATTCAAACAAAGCTAATTGATTCAAATGAAAGTCAACACATTCAAACAAAGCTTTTTGAATCATATGAAAGTCAAATGCATTCCACAAAGCTAATTGAATCAAATGAAAGTCAAACAAATTCAAACTAAGCTAATTGAATCAAATGAAAGTCTAATGCTTTCTACAAAGCTAATTGAATCCAATAAAGTCAAACACATTCAAACAAACCTTTTTGAATCAAATGAAAGTCAAATGCATTCATCAAAGCTAATTGAATCAAATGAAAGTCAAATGCATTCTACAAAGCTAATTAAATCAAATGAAAGTAAAACACATTCAAACAAAGCTAATTGATTCAAATAAAAGTCAAACACATTCAAACAAAGCTTTTTGAATCATATGAAAGTCAAATGCATTCCACAAAGCTAATAGAATTAAATGAAAGTCAAAGGCATTCTACAAAGTTTATTAAATCAATTGAAAGTGAAAAGCATTCAAACAAAGCTAATTGAATCAATTGAAAGTCAAACACATTCAAACAAAGCTAATTAAATCAAATTAAAGTCTAATGCATTCTACAAAGCTAATTAAATCAAATGAAAGTCAAACACATTCAAACAAAACGTTTTGAATCAAATGAAAGACAAACAGATTCAAACAAAGCTTTTTGATTCAAATGAAAGTCAAATGCATTCAACAAAGCTGATTGGATCAAATGAAAGTCAAATGCATTTTTAAAAAGCTAATTGAATCAAATGAAAGTCAAATGCATTTTTAAAAAGCTAATTGAATCAAATGAAAGTCAAATGCATTTTTAAAAAGCTAATTGAATCAAATGAAAGTCTAATGCATTCTACAAAGCTAATTGAATCAAATGAAAGTCAAACACATTCAAACAAATCTAATTGAATCAAATGAAAGTCTAATGCATTCTACAAAGCTAATTGAATCAAATGAAAGTCAAACACATTCAAACAAATCTAATTGAATCAAATGAAAGTCTAATGCATTCTACAAAACTAATTGAATCAAATAAAAGTCAAACTCATTCAAACAAAGCTTTTTGAATCAAATAAAAGTCAAATGCATTCCACAAAGCTAATTGAATCAAATGAAAGTCAAATGCATTCTACAAATCTAATTGAATCAACTGAAAGTCAAAAGCATTCTACAAAGCTAATTAAATCAAATGAAAGTAAAACACATTCAAACAAAGCTAATTGATTCAAATGAAAGTGAAAACCATTCAAACATAGCTTTTTGAATCATATGAAAGTCAAATGCATTCCACAAATCTAATTGAATCAAATGAAAGTCAAATGCATTCTGCAAAGAGAAATGAATAAAATAAAAGTCAAATTCATTCAAACAAAGCTTTTTGAATCAAATGAAGGTCAAATGCATTCAACAAAGCTATCAAATGAAAGTTAAATGGATTCTACAAAGCTAATTAAATGAAATGAAAGTCAAACGTATTCAAACAAAGCTAATTGAATCAAATGAAAGTCAAACAAATTCAAACTAAGCTAAAAATGAAAGTCTAATGCTTTCTACAAAGCTAATTGAATCAAATAAAGTCAAACACATTCAAACAAACCTTTTAGAATCAAATGAAAGTCAAATGCATTCATCAAAGCTAATTGAATCAAATGAAAGACAAATGCATTCTACAAAGCTAACTAAATCAAATGAAAGGAAAACACATTCAAACAAAGCTAATTGATTCAAATAAAAGTCAAACACATTCAAACAAAGCTTTTTGAATCATATGAAAGTCAAATGCATTCCACAAAGCTAATTGAATTAAATGAAAGTCAAAAGCATTCTACAAAGTTTATTTAATCAATTGAAAGTGAAAAGCATTCAAACAAAGCTAATTGAATCAATTGAAAGTCAAACACATTCAAACAAAGCTAATTAAATCAAATTAAATTCTAATGCATTCTACAAAGCTAATTAAATCAAATGAAAGTCAAACACATTCAAACAAAACGTTTTGAATCAAATGAAAGTTAAACAGATTCAAACAAAGCTTTTTGATTCAAATGAAAGTCAAATGCATTCAACAAAGCTGATTGGATCAAATGAAAGTCAAATGCATTTTTAAAAAGCTAATTGAATCAAATGAAAGTCAAATGCATTTTTAAAAAGCTAATGGAATCAAATGAAAGTCAAACACATTCAAACAAAGCTAATTGATTCAAATGAAAGTCAACACATTCAAACAAAGCTTTTTGAATCATATGAAAGTCAAATGCATTCCACAAAGCTAATTGAATCAAATGAAAGTCAAACAAATTCAAACTAAGCTAATTGAATCAAATGAAAGTCTAATGCTTTCTACAAAGCTAATTGAATCCAATAAAGTCAAACACATTCAAACAAACCTTTTTGAATCAAATGAAAGTCAAATGCATTCATCAAAGCTAATTGAATCAAATGAAAGTCAAATGCATTCTACAAAGCTAATTAAATCAAATGAAAGTAAAACACATTCAAACAAAGCTAATTGATTCAAATAAAAGTCAAACACATTCAAACAAAGCTTTTTGAATCATATGAAAGTCAAATGCATTCCACAAAGCTAATAGAATTAAATGAAAGTCAAAGGCATTCTACAAAGTTTATTGAATCAATTGAAAGTGAAAAGCATTCAAACAAAGCTAATTGAATCAATTGAAAGTCAAACACATTCAAACAAAGCTAATTAAATCAAATTAAAGTCTAATGCATTCTACAAAGCTAATTAAATCAAATGAAAGTCAAACACATTCAAACAAAACGTTTTGAATCAAATGAAAGACAAACAGATTCAAACAAAGCTTTTTGATTCAAATGAAAGTCAAATGCATTCAACAAAGCTGATTGGATCAAATGAAAGTCAAATGCATTTTTAAAAAGCTAATTGAATCAAATGAAAGTCAAATGCATTTTTAAAAAGCTAATTGAATCAAATGAAAGTCTAATGCATTCTACAAAGCTAATTGAATTAAATGAAAGTCAAACACATTCAAACAAATCTAATTGAATCAAATGAAAGTCTAATGCATTCTACAAAGCTAATTGAATCAAATGAAAGTCAAACACATTCAAACAAATCTAATTGAATCAAATGAAAGTCTAATGCATTCTACAAAACTAATTGAATCAAATAAAAGTCAAACTCATTCAAACAAAGCTTTTTGAATCAAATAAAAGTCAAATGCATTCCACAAAGCTAATTGAATCAAATGAAAGTCAAATGCATTCTACAAATCTAATTGAATCAACTGAAAGTCAAAAGCATTCTACAAAGCTAATTAAATCAAATGAAAGTAAAACACATTCAAACAAAGCTAATTGATTCAAATGAAAGTGAAAACCATTCAAACATAGCTTTTTGAATCATATGAAAGTCAAATGCATTCCACAAATCTAATTGAATCAAATGAAAGTCAAATGCATTCTGCAAAGAGAAATGAATAAAATAAAAGTCAAATTCATTCAAACAAAGCTTTTTGAATCAAATGAAGGTCAAATGCATTCAACAAAGCTATCAAATGAAAGTTAAATGGATTCTACAAAGCTAATTAAATGAAATGAAAGTCAAACGTATTCAAACAAAGCTAATTGAATCAAATGAAAGTCAAACAAATTCAAACTAAGCTAAAAATGAAAGTCTAATGCTTTCTACAAAGCTAATTGAATCAAATAAAGTCAAACACATTCAAACAAACCTTTTAGAATCAAATGAAAGTCAAATGCATTCATCAAAGCTAATTGAATCAAATGAAAGACAAATGCATTCTACAAAGCTAACTAAATCAAATGAAAGTAAAACACATTCAAACAAAGCTAATTGATTCAAATAAAAGTCAAACACATTCAAACAAAGCTTTTTGAATCATATGAAAGTCAAATGCATTCCACAAAGCTAATTGAATTAAATGAAAGTCAAAAGCATTCTACAAAGTTTATTTAATCAATTGAAAGTGAAAAGCATTCAAACAAAGCTAATTGAATCAATTGAAAGTCAAACACATTCAAACAAAGCTAATTAAATCAAATTAAATTCTAATGCATTCTACAAAGCTAATTAAATCAAATGAAAGTCAAACGCATTCAAACAAAACGTTTTGAATCAAATGAAAGTTAAACAGATTCAAACAAAGCTTTTTGATTCAAATGAAAGTCAAATGCATTCAACAAAGCTGATTGGATCAAATGAAAGTCAAATGCATTTTTAAAAAGCTAATTGAATCAAATGAAAGTCAAATGCATTTTTTAAAAAGCTAATGGAATCAAATGAAAGTCAAACACATTCAAACAAAGCTAATTGATTCAAATGAAAGTCAACACATTCAAACAAAGCTTTTTGAATCATATGAAAGTCAAATGCATTCCACAAAGCTAATTGAATCAAATGAAAGTCAAACAAATTCAAACTAAGCTAATTGAATCAAATGAAAGTCTAATGCTTTCTACAAAGCTAATTGAATCCAATAAAGTCAAACACATTCAAACAAACCTTTTTGAATCAAATGAAAGTCAAATGCATTCATCAAAGCTAATTGAATCAAATGAAAGACAAATGCATTCTACAAAGCTAACTAAATCAAATGAAAGTAAAACACATTCAAACAAAGCTAATTGATTCAAATAAAAGTCAAACACATTCAAACAAAGCTTTTTGAATCATATGAAAGTCAAATGCATTCCACAAAGCTAATTGAATTAAATGAAAGTCAAAAGCATTCTACAAAGTTTATTTAATCAATTGAAAGTGAAAAGCATTCAAACAAAGCTAATTGAATCAATTGAAAGTCAAACACATTCAAACAAAGCTAATTAAATCAAATTAAATTCTAATGCATTCTACAAAGCTAATTAAATCAAATGAAAGTCAAACACATTCAAACAAAACGTTTTGAATCAAATGAAAGTTAAACAGATTCAAACAAAGCTTTTTGATTCAAATGAAAGTCAAATGCATTCAACAAAGCTGATTGGATCAAATGAAAGTCAAATGCATTTTTAAAAAGCTAATTGAATCAAATGAAAGTCAAATGCATTTTTAAAAAGCTAATGGAATCAAATGAAAGTCAAACAAATTCAAACAAAGCTAATTGATTCAAATGAAAGTCAACACATTCAAACAAAGCTTTTTGAATCATATGAAAGTCAAATGCATTCCACAAAGCTAATTGAATCAAATGAAAGTCAAACAAATTCAAACTAAGCTAATTGAATCAAATGAAAGTCTAATGCTTTCTACAAAGCTAATTGAATCCAATAAAGTCAAACACATTCAAACAAACCTTTTTGAATCAAATGAAAGTCAAATGCATTCATCAAAGCTAATTGAATCAAATGAAAGTCAAATGCATTCTACAAAGCTAATTAAATCAAATGAAAGTAAAACACATTCAAACAAAGCTAATTGATTCAAATAAAAGTCAAACACATTCAAACAAAGCTTTTTGAATCATATGAAAGTCAAATGCATTCCACAAAGCTAATAGAATTAAATGAAAGTCAAAGGCATTCTACAAAGTTTATTGAATCAATTGAAAGTGAAAAGCATTCAAACAAAGCTAATTGAATCAATTGAAAGTCAAACACATTCAAACAAAGCTAATTAAATCAAATTAAAGTCTAATGCATTCTACAAAGCTAATTAAATCAAATGAAAGTCAAACACATTCAAACAAAACGTTTTGAATCAAATGAAAGACAAACAGATTCAAACAAAGCTTTTTGATTCAAATGAAAGTCAAATGCATTCAACAAAGCTGATTGGATCAAATGAAAGTCAAATGCATTTTTAAAAAGCTAATTGAATCAAATGAAAGTCAAATGCATTTTTAAAAAGCTAATGGAATCAAATGAAAGTCAAACACATTCAAACAAATCTAATTGAATCAAATGAAAGTCTAATGCATTCTACAAAACTAATTGAATCAAATAAAAGTCAAACACATTCAAACAAAGCTTTTTATATCTTATGAAAGTCAAATGCATTCAACAAAGCTAATTGAATCAAATGAAAGTTAAATGCATTCTACAAAGCTAATTGAATCAAATGAAAGTCAAACTCATTCAAACAAAGCTAATTAAATCAAATGAAAGTCTAATGCATTCTGCAAAGCTAATTGAATCAAAAGAAAGTCAAACACATTCAAACAAAGCTTTTTGAATCAAATGAAATTCAAATGCATTCATCAAAGCTAATTAAATCAAACGAAAGTCAAATGCATTCAACAAAGCTAATTGAATCAAATGAAAGTCAAATGCATTCAACAAAGCTAATTGAATAAAATGAAAGTCAAACACATTCAATCAAAGCTAATTGAATCAAATGAAAGTCTAATGCATTCTACAAAGCTAATTGAATCAAATGAAAGTCAAACACATTCAAACAAAGCTTCTTGAATCAAATGAAAGTCAAATGCATTGATCAAAGCTAATTAGATCAAATGAAAGTCAAATGCATTTAACAAAGCTAATTAAATCAAATGAAAGTAAAACACATTCAAACAAAGCTAATTGATTCAAATGAAAGTCAAACACATTCAAACATAGCTTTTTGAATCATATGAAAGTCAAATGCATTCCACAAATCTAATTGAACCAAATGAAAGTCAAATGCATTCTACAAAGCGAAATGAATAAAATAAAAGTCAAATTCATTCAAACAAAGCTTTTTGAATCAAATGAAGGTCAAATGCATTCAACAAAGCTATCAAATGAAAGTTAAATGGATTCTACAAAGCTAATTAAATGAAATGAAAGTCAAACGTATTCAAACAAAGCTAATTGAATCAAATGAAATTCTAATACATTCTACAAAGCTAATAGAATCAAATAAAAGTCAAACACATTCAAACAAAGCATTTTGAATCAAATGAAAGTCAAATGCATTCAACAAAGCTAATTGAATAAAATCAAAGTCAAACACATTCAATCAAAGCTAATTGAATCAAATGAAAGTCTAATGCATTCTACAAAGCTAATTGAATCAAATAAAGTCAAACACATTCAAACAAACCTTTTTGAATCAAATGAAAGTCAAATGCATTCATCAAAGCTAATTGAATCAAATGAAAGTCAAATGCATTCTACAAAGCTAATTAAATCAAATGAAAGTAAAACACATTCAAACAAAGCTAATTGATTCAAATGAAAGTCAAACACATTCAAACATAGCTTTTTGAATCATATGAAAGTCAAATGCATTCCACAAATCTAATTGAATCAAATGAAAGTCAAATGCATTCTACAAAGCGAAATGAATAAAATAAAAGTCAAATTCATTCAAACAAAGCTTTTTGAATCAAATGAAGGTCAAATGCATTCAACAAAGCTATCAAATGAAAGTCAAATGGATTCTACAAAGCTAATTAAATGAAATGAATATCAAACGTATTCAAACAAAGCTAATTGAATCAAATGAAATTCTAATACATTCTACAAAGCTAATAGAATCAAATAAAAGTCAAACACATTCAAACAAAGCATTTTGAATCAAATGAAAGTCAAATGCATTCAACAAAGCTAATTGAATAAAATGAAAGTCAAACACATTCAATCAAATCTAATTGAATCAAATGAAAGTCTAATGCATTCTACAAAGCTAATTGAATCAAATGAAAGTCAAACACATTCAAACGAAGCTTTTTGAATCAAATGAAAGTTAAATAGATTCTACAAAGCTAATTAAATGAAATGAAAGTCAAACGTATTCAAACAAAGCTAATTGAATCAAATGAAATTCTAATACATTCTACAAAGCTAATAGAATCAAATAAAAGTCAAACACATTCAAACAAAGCATTTTGAATCAAATGAAAGTCAAATGCATTCAACAAAGCTAATTGAATAAAATCAAAGTCAAACACATTCAATCAAAGCTAATTGAATCAAATGAAAGTCTAATGCATTCTACAAAGCTAATTGAATCAAATAAAGTCAAACACATTCAAACAAACCTTTTTGAATCAAATGAAAGTCAAATGCATTCATCAAAGCTAATTAAATCAAATGAAAGTCAAATGCATTCTACAAAGCTAATTAAATCAAATGAAAGTAAAACACATTCAAACAAAGCTAATTGATTCAAATGAAAGTCAAACACATTCAAACATAGCTTTTTGAATCATATGAAAGTCAAATGCATTCCACATATCTAATTGAATCAAATGAAAGTCAAATGCATTCTACAAAGCAAAATGAATAAAATAAAAGTCAAATTCATTCAAACAAAGCTTTTTGAATCAAATGAAGGTCAAATGCATTCAACAAATCTATCAAATGAAAGTCAAATGGATTCTACAAAGCTAAGTAAATAAAATGAAAGTCAAACGTATTCAAACAAAGCTAATTGAATCAAATGAAATTCTAATACATTCTACAAAGCTAATAGAATCACATAAAAGTCAAACACATTCAAACAAAGCATTTTGAATCAAATGAAAGTCAAATGCATTCAACAAAGCTAATTGAATAAAGTGAAAGTCAAACACATTCAATCAAAGCTAATTGAATCAAATGAAAGTCTAATGCATTCTACAAAGCTAATTGAATCAAATGAAAGTCAAACACATTCAAACAAAGCTTTTTGAATCAAATGAAAGTCAAATGCATTCATCAAAGCTAATTAGATCAAATGAAAGTCAAATGCATTTAACAAAGCTAATTAAATCAAATGAAAGTAAAACACATTCAAACAAAGCTAATTGATTCAAATGAAAGTCAAACACATTCAAACATAGCTTTTTGAATCATATGAAAGTCAAATGCATTCCACAAATCTAATAGAATCAAATGAAAGTCAAATGCATTCTACAAAGCGAAATGAATAAAATAAAAGTAAAATTCATTCAAACAAAGCTTTTTGAATCAAATGAAGGTCAAATGCATTCAACAAAGCTATCAAATGAAAGTTAAATGGATTCTACAAAGCTAATTAAATGAAATGAAAGTCAAACGTATTCAAACAAAGCTAATTGAATCAAATGAAATTCTAATACATTCTACAAAGCTAATAGAATCAAATAAAAGTCAAACACATTCAAACAAAGCATTTTGAATCAAATGAAAGTCAAATGCATTCAACAAAGCTAATTGAATAAAATCAAAGTCAAACACATTCAATCAAAGCTAATTGAATCAAATGAAAGTCTAATGCATTCTACAAAGCTAATTGAATCAAATAAAGTCAAACACATTCAAACAAACCTTTTTGAATCAAATGAAAGTCAAATGCATTCATCAAAGCTAATTGAATCAAATGAAAGTCAAATGCATTCTACAAAGCTAATTAAATCAAATGAAAGTAAAACACATTCAAACAAAGCTAATTGATTCAAATGAAAGTCAAACACATTCAAACATAGCTTTTTGAATCATATGAAAGTCAAATGCATTCCACAAATCTAATTGAATCAAATGAAAGTCAAATGCATTCTACAAAGCGAAATGAATAAAATAAAAGTCAAATTCATTCAAACAAAGCTTTTTGAATCAAATGAAGGTCAAATGCATTCAACAAAGCTATCAAATGAAAGTCAAATGGATTCTACAAAGCTAATTAAATGAAATGAATATCAAACGTATTCAAACAAAGCTAATTGAATCAAATGAAATTCTAATACATTCTACAAAGCTAATAGAATCAAATAAAAGTCAAACACATTCAAACAAAGCATTTTGAATCAAATGAAAGTCAAATGCATTCAACAAAGCTAATTGAATAAAATGAAAGTCAAACACATTCAATCAAATCTAATTGAATCAAATGAAAGTCTAATGCATTCTACAAAGCTAATTGAATCAAATGAAAGTCAAACACATTCAAACGAAGCTTTTTGAATCAAATGAAAGTTAAATGGATTCTACAAAGCTAATTAAATGAAATGAAAGTCAAACGTATTCAAACAAAGCTAATTGAATCAAATGAAATTCTAATACATTCTACAAAGCTAATAGAATCAAATAAAAGTCAAACACATTCAAACAAAGCATTTTGAATCAAATGAAAGTCAAATGCATTCAACAAAGCTAATTGAATAAAATCAAAGTCAAACACATTCAATCAAAGCTAATTGAATCAAATGAAAGTCTAATGCATTCTACAAAGCTAATTGAATCAAATAAAGTCAAACACATTCAAACAAACCTTTTTGAATCAAATGAAAGTCAAATGCATTCATCAAAGCTAATTAAATCAAATGAAAGTCAAATGCATTCTACAAAGCTAATTAAATCAAATGAAAGTAAAACACATTCAAACAAAGCTAATTGATTCAAATGAAAGTCAAACACATTCAAACATAGCTTTTTGAATCATATGAAAGTCAAATGCATTCCACATATCTAATTGAATCAAATGAAAGTCAAATGCATTCTACAAAGCAAAATGAATAAAATAAAAGTCAAATTCATTCAAACAAAGCTTTTTGAATCAAATGAAGGTCAAATGCATTCAACAAATCTATCAAATGAAAGTCAAATGGATTCTACAAAGCTAAGTAAATAAAATGAAAGTCAAACGTATTCAAACAAAGCTAATTGAATCAAATGAAATTCTAATACATTCTACAAAGCTAATAGAATCAAATAAAAGTCAAACACATTCAAACAAAGCATTTTGAATCAAATGAAAGTCAAATGCATTCAACAAAGCTAATTGAATAAAGTGAAAGTCAAACACATTCAATCAAAGCTAATTGAACCAAATGAAAGTCTAATGCATTCTACAAAGCTAATTGAATCAAATGAAAGTCAAACACATTCAAACAAAGCTTTTTGAATCAAATGAAAGTCAAATGCATTCATCAAAGCTAATTAGATCAAATGAAAGTCAAATGCATTTAACAAAGCTAATTAAATCAAATGAAAGTAAAACACATTCAAACAAAGCTAATTGATTCAAATGAAAGTCAAACACATTCAAACATAGCTTTTTGAATCATATGAAAGTCAAATGCATTCCACAAATCTAATAGAATCAAATGAAAGTCAAATGCATTCTACAAAGCGAAATGAATAAAATAAAAGTAAAATTCATTCAAACAAAGCTTTTTGAATCAAATGAAGGTCAAATGCATTCAACAAAGCTATCAAATGAAAGTCAAATGGATTCTACAAAGCTAATTAAATGAAATGAATATCAAACGTATTCAAACAAAGCTAATTGAATCAAAAATAATTCTAATACATTCTACAAAGCTAATAGAATCAAATAAAAGTCAAACACATTCAAACAAAGCATTTTGAATCAAATGAAAGTCAAATGCATTCAACAAAGCTAATTGAATAAAATGAAAGTCAAACACATTCAATCAAATCTAATTGAATCAAATGAAAGTCTAATGCATTCTACAAAGCTAATTGAATCAAATGAAAGTCAAACACATTCAAACGAAGCTTTTTGAATCAAATGAAAGTTAAATGGATTCTACAAAGCTAATTAAATGAAATGAAAGTCAAACGTATTCAAACAAAGCTAATTGAATCAAATGAAATTCTAATACATTCTACAAAGCTAATAGAATCAAATAAAAGTCAAACACATTCAAACAAAGCATTTTGAATCAAATGAAAGTCAAATGCATTCAACAAAGCTAATTGAATAAAATCAAAATCAAACACATTCAATCAAAGCTAATTGAATCAAATGAAAGTCTAATGCATTCTACAAAGCTAATTGAATCAAATAAAGTCAAACACATTCAAACAAACCTTTTTGAATCAAATGAAAGTCAAATGCATTCATCAAAGCTAATTAAATCAAATGAAAGTCAAATGCATTCTACAAAGCTAATTAAATCAAATGAAAGTAAAACACATTCAAACAAAGCTAATTGATTCAAATGAAAGTCAAACACATTCAAACATAGCTTTTTGAATCATATGAAAGTCAAATGCATTCCACATATCTAATTGAATCAAATGAAAGTCAAATGCATTCTACAAAGCAAAATGAATAAAATAAAAGTCAAATTCATTCAAACAAAGCTTTTTGAATCAAATGAAGGTCAAATGCATTCAACAAATCAATCAAATGAAAGTCAAATGGATTCTACAAAGCTAAGTAAATAAAATGAAAGTCAAACGTATTCAAACAAAGCTAATTGAATCAAATGAAATTCTAATACATTCTACAAAGCTAATAGAATCAAATAAAAGTCAAACACATTCAAACAAAGCATTTTGAATCAAATGAAAGTCAAATGCATTCAACAAAGCTAATTGAATAAAATGAAAGTCAAACACATTCAATCAAAGCTAATTGAAGCAAATGAAAGTCTAATGAATTCTACAAAGCTAATTGAATCAAATGAAAGTCAAACACATTCAAACAAAGCTTTTTGAATCAAATGAAAGTCAAATGCATTCATCAAAGCTAATTAGATCAAATGAAAGTCAAATGCATTTAACAAAGCTAATTAAATCAAATGAAAGTAAAACACATACAAACAAAGCTAATTGATTCAAATGAAAGTCAAACACATTCAAACAAAGCTTTTTGAATCATATGAAAGTCAAATGCATTCAACAAAGCTAATTGAATAAAATGAAAGTCAAACAAATTCAAACTAAGCTAATTGAATCAAATGAAAGTCTAATGCTTTCTACAAAGCTAATTGAATCAAATAAAGTCAAACACATTCAAACAAACCTTTTTGAATCAAATGAATGTCAAATGCATTCATCAAAGCTAATTGAATCAAATGAAAGTCAAATGCATTCTACAAAGCTAATT
The DNA here is from genome assembly GCF_001683475.1 of Chenopodium quinoa. NCBI lineage: Eukaryota > Viridiplantae > Streptophyta > Magnoliopsida > Caryophyllales > Amaranthaceae > Chenopodium > Chenopodium quinoa. Next base: position 240,015 of record NW_018744331.1, on the reverse strand, counting down.
AAATCAAATGGAAGTAAAACACATTCAAACAAAGCTAATTGATTCAAATAAAAGTCAAACACATTCAAACAAAGCTTTTTGAATCATATGAAAGTCAAATGTTTCCACAAAGCTAATTGAATTAAATGAAAGTCAAAGGCATTCTACAAAGTTTATTGAATCAATTGAAAGTGAAAAGCATTCAAACAAAGCTAATTGAATCAACTGAAAGTCAAACACATTCAAACAAAGCTAATTAAATCAAATTAAAGTCTAATGCATTCTACAAAGCTAATTAAATCAAATGAAAGTCAATCACATTCAAACAAAACGTTTTGAATCAAATGAAACTCAAACAGATTCAAACAAAGCTTTTTGAATCAAATGAAAGTCAAATGCATTCAACAAAGCTGATTGGATCAAATGAAAGTCAAATGCATTTTTAAAAAGCTAATTGAATCAAATGAAAGTCAAATGCATTTTTAAAAAGCTAATTGAATCAAATGAAGGTCAAACACATTCAAACAAATCTAATTGAATCAAATGAAAGTCTAATGCATTCTACAAAACTAATTGAATCAAATAAAAGTCAAACACATTCAAACAAAGCTTTTTGAATCATATGAAAGTCAAATGCATTCAACAAAGCTAATTGAATCAAATGAAACTTAAATGCATTCTACAAAGCTAATTGAATCAAATGAAAGTCAAACTCATTCAAACGAAGCTAATTAAATCAAATGAAAGTCTAATGCATTCTACAAAGCTAATTAAATCAAAAGAAATTCAAACACATTCAAACAAAGCTTTTTGAATAAAATAAAAGTCAAATGCATTCCACAAAGCTAATTGAATCAATTGAAAGTCAAAAGCATTCTACAAATCTAATTGAATCAATTGAAAGTCAAAAGCATTGAAACAAAGCTAATTGAATCAAATGAAAGTCAAATGCATTCCAAAAAGCCAATTGAATCAAATGAAAGTCAAACAAATTCAAACAAAGCTTTTTACATAAACTGAAAGTCAAACACATTCAAACAAAGCTTTTTGAATCAAATGAAAGTCAAATGCATTCAACAAAGCTAATTGAATCTAATGAAAGTCAAACACTATCAAACAATGCTAATTGAATCAAATGAAAGTCAAACAAATTCAAACAAAGCTAATTAAATCAAATGAAAGTGAAATGCATTCAACAAAGCTAATTGAATCATATGAAAGTCAAATGCATTCTACAAAGCTTATTGAATCAAATGAAAGTTAAAAACAATCTAACAAAGATAATTAAATTAAATGAAAGTAAAAAACATTCAAACAAAGCTTTTTGAATTATATGAAAGTCAAACGCATTCAACAACGTTAATTGAAACAAATGAAAGTCTAATACATTCTGCAAACCTAATTGAATCAAATGAAAGTTTAACACAATCAAACAAAGCTAATTGAATCAAATTAAAGTCAATCACATTCAAAAAAAGCTTTCTGAATCATATAAAAGTCAAATTCATTCAACAAAGCTAATTCAATCAAATGTAAGTCAAATGCATTCTACAAAGCTAATTGGATAAAATGAAAGTCAAAAAAATTCAAACAAAGCTTTTTGAATCAAATGAATGTCAAATGCATTCTACAAAGCTAATTAAATCAATTGAAAGTTAAACACATTCAAACAAAGCTAATTAATTCAAATGAAAGTCAAACACATTCAAACAAAGCTTTTTGTATCATATGAAAGTCAAATGCATTCAACAAAGCTAATTGAATCAAATGAAAGTCAAACACAATCAAACAAAGCTAATTGAATCAAGTGAAAGTATAATGCATTCTACAAAGCTTATTGTATCAAATGAAAGTCAAACACATTCAAACAAAGCTTTTTGAATCAAATTAAAGTCAAATGCATTCAAAGAAGCTATTTGTACGAAAAGAAAGTCAAATGCATTCTACAAAGCTAAATGAATCACATGAAAGTCAAACACAATAAAAAAAAAGCTAATTAAATGAATAGAAAGTCAAACACATTCAAACAAACCTTTTTCAATCATATTAAAGTCAAATGCATTCAACAAAGCTAATTGAATCAAATGAAAGTCATACAAATTCAAACAAAGCTTTTTGAATCAAATGAAAGTCAAATGCATTCAACAAAGTTAATTGAATCAATGGAAAGTTAAATACATTCTAAAAAGCTAATTGAATCAAATGAAAGTCAAACAGATTCAAACAAAGCTTTCTGAATCAAATGAAAGTCAAATGCATTCAACAATGCTGATTGAATTAAATGAAAGTCAAATGAATTTTTAAAAAAGCTAATTGAACAAATGAAAGTCAAATGCATTTTTATAAAGCTAATTGAATCAAATAAAAGTCAAACACATTCAAACAAATCTAATTGAATCAAATGAAAGTCTAATGCATTCTACAAAACTAATTGAATCAAATAAAAGTCAAACACATTCAAACAAAGCTTATTGAATCATATGAAAGTCAAATGCATTCAACAAAGCTAATTGAATCAAATGAAAGTTAAATGCATTCTACAAAGCTAATTGAATCAAATAAAAGTCAAACTCATTCAAACAAAGCTAATTAAATCAAATGAAAGTCTAATGCATTCTACAAAGCTAATTGAATCAAATGAAAGTGAAATGGATTCTACAAGGCTCATTGAATGAAATGAAAACCAAACATATTCAAATAAAGCTAATTGAATCAAATGAAATTCTATTACATTATACAAATCTTATAGAACCAAATGAAAGTCAAACACATTCAAACAAACCTTTTTGAATCAAATGAATGTCAAATGCATTCATCAAAGCTAATTGAATCAAATGAAAGTCAAATGCATTCTACAAAGCTAATTAAATCAAATGGAAGTAAAACACATTCAAACAAAGCTAATTGATTCAAATAAAAGTCAAACACATTCAAACAAAGCTTTTTGAATCATATGAAAGTCAAATGTTTCCACAAAGCTAATTGAATTAAATGAAAGTCAAAGGCATTCTACAAAGTTTATTGAATCAATTGAAAGTGAAAAGCATTCAAACAAAGCTAATTGAATCAACTGAAAGTCAAACACATTCAAACAAAGCTAATTAAATCAAATTAAAGTCTAATGCATTCTACAAAGCTAATTAAATCAAATGAAAGTCAATCACATTCAAACAAAACGTTTTGAATCAAATGAAACTCAAACAGATTCAAACAAAGCTTTTTGAATCAAATGAAAGTCAAATGCATTCAACAAAGCTGATTGGATCAAATGAAAGTCAAATGCATTTTTAAAAAGCTAATTGAATCAAATGAAAGTCAAATGCATTTTTAAAAAGCTAATTGAATCAAATGAAGGTCAAACACATTCAAACAAATCTAATTGAATCAAATGAAAGTCTAATGCATTCTACAAAACTAATTGAATCAAATAAAAGTCAAACACATTCAAACAAAGCTTTTTGAATCATATGAAAGTCAAATGCATTCAACAAAGCTAATTGAATCAAATGAAACTTAAATGCATTCTACAAAGCTAATTGAATCAAATGAAAGTCAAACTCATTCAAACGAAGCTAATTAAATCAAATGAAAGTCTAATGCATTCTACAAAGCTAATTAAATCAAAAGAAATTCAAACACATTCAAACAAAGCTTTTTGAATAAAATAAAAGTCAAATGCATTCCACAAAGCTAATTGAATCAATTGAAAGTCAAAAGCATTCTACAAATCTAATTGAATCAATTGAAAGTCAAAAGCATTGAAACAAAGCTAATTGAATCAAATGAAAGTCAAATGCATTCCAAAAAGCCAATTGAATCAAATGAAAGTCAAACAAATTCAAACAAAGCTTTTTACATAAACTGAAAGTCAAACACATTCAAACAAAGCTTTTTGAATCAAATGAAAGTCAAATGCATTCAACAAAGCTAATTGAATCTAATGAAAGTCAAACACTATCAAACAATGCTAATTGAATCAAATGAAAGTCAAACAAATTCAAACAAAGCTAATTAAATCAAATGAAAGTGAAATGCATTCAACAAAGCTAATTGAATCATATGAAAGTCAAATGCATTCTACAAAGCTTATTGAATCAAATGAAAGTTAAAAACAATCTAACAAAGATAATTAAATTAAATGAAAGTAAAAAACATTCAAACAAAGCTTTTTGAATTATATGAAAGTCAAACGCATTCAACAACGTTAATTGAAACAAATGAAAGTCTAATACATTCTGCAAACCTAATTGAATCAAATGAAAGTTTAACACAATCAAACAAAGCTAATTGAATCAAATTAAAGTCAATCACATTCAAAAAAAGCTTTCTGAATCATATAAAAGTCAAATTCATTCAACAAAGCTAATTCAATCAAATGTAAGTCAAATGCATTCTACAAAGCTAATTGGATAAAATGAAAGTCAAAAAAAATTCAAACAAAGCTTTTTGAATCAAATGAATGTCAAATGCATTCTACAAAGCTAATTAAATCAATTGAAAGTTAAACACATTCAAACAAAGCTAATTAATTCAAATGAAAGTCAAACACATTCAAACAAAGCTTTTTGTATCATATGAAAGTCAAATGCATTCAACAAAGCTAATTGAATCAAATGAAAGTCAAACACAATCAAACAAAGCTAATTGAATCAAGTGAAAGTATAATGCATTCTACAAAGCTTATTGTATCAAATGAAAGTCAAACACATTCAAACAAAGCTTTTTGAATCAAATTAAAGTCAAATGCATTCAAAGAAGCTATTTGTACGAAAAGAAAGTCAAATGCATTCTACAAAGCTAAATGAATCACATGAAAGTCAAACACAATAAAAAAAAGCTAATTAAATGAATAGAAAGTCAAACACATTCAAACAAACCTTTTTCAATCATATTAAAGTCAAATGCATTCAACAAAGCTAATTGAATCAAATGAAAGTCATACAAATTCAAACAAAGCTTTTTGAATCAAATGAAAGTCAAATGCATTCAACAAAGTTAATTGAATCAATGGAAAGTTAAATACATTCTAAAAAGCTAATTGAATCAAATGAAAGTCAAACAGATTCAAACAAAGCTTTCTGAATCAAATGAAAGTCAAATGCATTCAACAATGCTGATTGAATTAAATGAAAGTCAAATGAATTTTTAAAAAGCTAATTGAACAAATGAAAGTCAAATGCATTTTTATAAAGCTAATTGAATCAAATAAAAGTCAAACACATTCAAACAAATCTAATTGAATCAAATGAAAGTCTAATGCATTCTACAAAACTAATTGAATCAAATAAAAGTCAAACACATTCAAACAAAGCTTATTGAATCATATGAAAGTCAAATGCATTCAACAAAGCTAATTGAATCAAATGAAAGTTAAATGCATTCTACAAAGCTAATTGAATCAAATAAAAGTCAAACTCATTCAAACAAAGCTAATTAAATCAAATGAAAGTCTAATGCATTCTACAAAGCTAATTGAATCAAATGAAAGTGAAATGGATTCTACAAGGCTCATTGAATGAAATGAAAACCAAACATATTCAAATAAAGCTAATTGAATCAAATGAAATTCTATTACATTATACAAATCTTATAGAACCAAATGAAAGTCAAACACATTTAAACAAAGCTTTTTGAATCAAATGAAAGTCAAATGCATTCAACCAAGCTAATTGAATAAAATGAAAGAGAAATGCATTCTACAAAGCTAATTAAATCAAATGAAAGTAAAACACATTCAAACAAAGCTAATTGATTCAAATAAAATTCAAACACATTCTAACAAAGCTTTTTTAATCATATGAAAGTCAAATGCATTCCACAAAGCTAATTGAATTAAATGAAAGTCAAAAGCATTCTACAAAGTTTATTGAATCAATTGAAAGTGAAAAGCATTCAAACAAAGCTAATTGAATCAACTGAAAGTCAAACACATTCAAACAAAGCTAATTAAATCAAATTAAAGTCTAATGCATTCTACAAAGCTAATTCAATCAAATGAAAGTCAAACACATTCAAACAAAACGTTTTGAATCAAATGAAAGTCAAACAGATTCAAACAAAGCTTTTTGAATCAAATGAAAGTCAAATGCATTCAACAAACTGATTGGATCAAATGAAAGTCAAATGCATTTAAAAAAAAGCTAATTGAATCAAATGAAAGTCAAATGCATTTTTAAAAAGCTTATTGAATCAAATGAAAGTCAAACACATTCAAACAAATCTAATTGATTCAAATGAAAGTCTAATGCATTCTACAAAACTAATTGAATCAAATAAAAGTCAAACACATTCAAACAAAGCTTTTTGAATCATATGAAAGTCAAATGCATTCAACAAAGCTAATTGAATCAAATGAAAGTTAAATGCATTCTACAAAGCTAATTGAATCAAATAAAAGTCAAACTCATTCAAACAAAGCTAATTAAATCAAATGAAAGTCTAATGCATTCTACAAAGCTAATTGAATCAAATGAAAGTCAAATGGATTCTACAAGGCTCATTGAAAGAAATGAAAACCAAACATATTCAAATAAAGCTAATTGAATCAAATGAAATTCTATTACATTATACAAAGCTTATAGAATCAAATGAAAGTTAAACACATTTATACAAAGCTTTTTGAATCAAATGAAAGTCAAATGCATTCAACAAAGCTAATTGAATCAAATGAAAGTTAAACACATTCAAACAAAGCTAATTGAATCAAATGAAAGTCTAATGCATTCTACAAAGCTAATTGAATAAAATGAAAGTCAAACACATTCAAACAAAGCGTTTTGAATCAAATGAAATTCAAATGCATTCATCAAAGCTAATTGAATCAAACGAAAGTCTAATGCATTCTAAAAAGCTAATTAAATCAAATGAAAGTAAAACACATTCAAACAAAGCTAATTGATTCAAATGAAAGTCAAACACATTCAAACAAAGCTTTTTGAATCATATGAAAGTCAAATGCATTCCACAAAGCTAATTGAATCAAATGAAAGTCAAACAAATTCAAACTAAGCTAATTGAATCAAATGAAAGTCTAATGCTTTCTACAAAGCTAATTGAATCAAATAAAGTCAAACACATTCAAACAAACCTTTTTGAATCAAATGAAAGTCAAATGCATTCATCAAAGCTAATTGAATCAAATGAAAGTCAAATGCATTCTACAAAGCTAATTAAATCAAATGAAAGTAAAACACATTCAAACAAAGCTAATTGATTCAAATAAAAGTTAAACACATTCAAACAAAGCTTTTTGAATCATATGAAAGTCAAATGCATTCCACAAAGCTAATTGAATTAAATGAAAGTCAAAAGCATTCTACAAAGTTTATTGAATCAATTGAAAGTGAAAAGCATTCAAACAAAGCTAATTGAATCAATTGAAAGTCAAACACATTCAAACAAAGCTAATTAAATCAAATTAAAGTCTTATGCATTCTACAAAGCTAATTAATTCAAATGAAAGTCAAACACATTCAAACATAACGTTTTGAATCAAATGAAAGTCAAACAGATTCAAACAAAGCTTTTTGAATCAAATGAAAGTCAAATGCATTCAACAAAGCTGATTAAAACAAATGAAAGTCAAATGCATTTTTAAAAAGCTTATTGAATCAAATGAAAGTCAAATGCATTTTTAAAAAGCTAATTGAATCAAATGAAAGTCAAACACATTCAAACAAATCTAATTGAATCAAATGAAAGTCGAATGCATTCTACAAAACTAATTGAATCAAATAAAAGTCAAACACATTCAAACAAAGCTTTTTGAATCATATGAAAGTGAAATGCATTCAACAAAGCTAATTGAATCAAATGAATGTTAAATGCATTCTACAAAGCTGATTGAATCAAATGAAAGTCAAACTCATTCAAACAAAGCTAATTAAATCAAATGAAAGTCTAATGCATTTTACAAAGCTAATTGAATTAAAAGAAAGTCAAACACATTCAAACAAAGCTTTTTGAATCAAATAAAAGTCAAATGCATTCCACAAAGCTAATTGAATCAAATGAAAGTCAAATGCATTCTACAAATCTAATTGAATCAATTGAAAGTCAAAAGCATTGAAACAAAGCTAATTGAATCAAATGATAGTCAAATGCATTCCAAAAAGCCAATTGAATCAAATGAAAGTTATAAAATTCAAACAAAGCTTTTTGAATAAACTGAAAGTCAAACACATTCAAACAAAGCTTTTTGAATCAAATGAAAGTCAAATGCATTCAACAAAGCTAATTGAATCTAATGAAAGTCAAACACTATCAAACAATGCTAATTGAAACAAATGAAAGTCAAACAAATTCAAACAAAGCTAATTAAATCAAATGTAAGTGAAATGCATTCAACTAAGCTAATTGAAACAAATGAAAGTCTAATACATTCTGTAAACCTAATTGAATCAAATGAAAGTTGAACACAAACAAACAAAGCTAATTGAATCAAATTAAAGTCAATCACATTCAAAAAAAGCTTTCTAAATCATACAAAAGTCAAATTCATTCAACAAAGCTAATTCAATCAAATGAAAGTCAAATGCATTCTACAAAGCTAATTGGATCAAATGAAAGTCAAAAAAATTCAAACAAAGCTTTTTGAATCAAATGAATGTTAAATGCATTCTACAAAGCTAATTAAATCAATTGAAAGTTAAACACATTCAAACAAAGCTAATTAATTCAAATGAAAGTCAAACACATTCAAACAAAGCTTTTTGTATCATATGAAAGTCAAATGCTTTCAACAAAGCTAATTGAATCAAATGAAAGTCAAACACAATTAAACAAAGCTAATTGATTCAAATAACAGTCAAACACATTCAAACAAAGCTTTTTGAATCAAATGAAAGTATAATGCATTCTACAAAGCTTATTGTATCAAATGAAAGTCAAACACATTCAAACAAAGCTTTTTCAATCATATTAAAGTCAAATGCATTCAACAAAGCTAATTGAATCAAATGAAAGTCATACAAATTCAAACAAAGCTTTTTGAATCAAATGAAAGTCAAATGCATTCAACAAAGTTAATTGAATCAATGGAAAGTTAAATACATTCTAAAAAGCTAATTGAATCAAATGAAAGTCAAACAGATTCAAACAAAGCTTTTTGAATCAAATGAAAGTCAAATGCATTCAACAATGTTGATTGAATCAAATGAAAGTCAAATGTATTTTTAAAAAGCTAATTGAATCAAATGAAAGTCAAATGCATTTTTAAAAAAGCTAATTGAATCAAATGAAAGTCAAACACATTCAAACAAATCTAATTGAATCAAATGAAAGTCTAATGCATTCTACAAACTAATTGAATCAAATAAAAGTCAAACACATTCAAACAAAGCTTTTTGAATCATATGAAAGTCAAATGCATTCAACAAAGCTAATTGAATCAAATGAAAGTTAAATGCATTCTACTAAGCTAATTGAATCAAATAAAAGTCAAACTCATTCAAACAAAGCTAATTAAATCAAATGAAAGTCTAATGCATTCTACGAAGCTAATTGAATCAAATGAAAGTCAAATGGATTCTACAAGGCTCATTGAATGAAATGAAAACCAAACATATTCAAATAAAGCTAATTGAATCAAATGAAATTCTATTACATTATACAAATCTTATAGAACCAAATGAAAGTCAAACACATTTAAACAAAGCTTTTTGAATCAAATGAAAGTCAAATGCATTCAACCAAGCTAATTGAATCAAATGAAAGTTAAACACATTCAAACAAAGCTAATTGAATCAAATGAAAGTCTAATGCATTCTACAAAGCTAATTGAATAAAATGAAAGTCAAACACATTCAAACAAAGCTTTTTGAATCAAATGAAATTCAAATGCATTCATCAAAGCTAATTAAATCAAACGAAAGTCAAATGCATTCTACAAAGCTAATTAAACCAAATGAAAGTAAAACACATTCAAACAAAGCTAATTGATTCAAATAAAAGTCAAACACATTCAAACATAGCTTTTTAAATCATATGAAAGTCAAATGCATTCCACAAATCTAATTGAATCAAATGAAAGTCAAATGCATTCTACAAAGCGAAATGAATAAAATAAAAGTCAAATTCATTCAAACAAAGCTTTTTTGAATCAAATGAAGGTCAAATGCATTCAACAAAGCTATCAAATTAAAGTTAAATGGATTCTACAAAGCTAATTAAATGAAATGAATGTCAAACATATTCAAACCAAGCTAATTGAATCAAATGAAATTCTAATACATTCTACAAAGCTAATAGAATCAAATAAAAGTCAAACACATTCAAACAAAGCATTTTGAATCAAATGAAAGTCAAATGCATTCAACAAAGCTAATTGAATAAAATGAAAGTCAAACACATTCAATCAAAGCTAATTGAATCAAATGAAAGTCTAATGCATTCTACAAAGCTAATTGAATCAAATGAAAGTCAAACACATTCAAACAAATCTTTTTGAATCAAATGAAAGTTAAACACATTCAAACAAAGCTAATTGAATCAAATGAAAGTCTAATGCATTCAACAAAGCTAATTTAATAAAATGAAAGTCAAACACATTCAATCAAAGCTAATTGAATCAAATGAAAGTCTAATGCATTCAACAAAGCTAATTGAATCAAATGAAAGTCAAACACATTCAAACAAAGCTTTTTGAATCAAATGAAAGTCAAATGCATTCATCAAAGCTAATTAGATCAAATGAAAGTCAAATGCATTTAACAAAGCTAATTAAATCAAATGAAAGTAAAACAAATTCAAACAATGCTAATTGATTCAAATGAAAGCCAAACACATTCAAACAAAGCTTTTTGAATCATATGAAAGTCAAATGCATTCCACAAAGCTAATTGAATTAAATGAAAGTCATACAAATTCAAACAAAGCTATTTGCACGAAAAAAAAGTCAAATGCATTCTACAAAGCTAAATGAATCTCATGAAAGTCAAACACAATAAAAAAAAGCTAATTGAATGAATAAAAAGTCAAACACATTCAAACAAAGCTTTTTCAATCATATGAAAGTCAAATGCATTCAACAAAGCTAATTGAATCAAATGAAAGTCATACAAATTCAGACAAAGCTTTTTGAATCAAATGAAAGTCAAATGCATTCAACAAAGTTAATTGAATCAATGGAAAGTTAAATACATTCTAAAAAGCTAATTGAATCAAATGAAAGTCAAACAGATTCAAACAAAGCTTTTTAAATCAAATGAAAGTCAAATGCATTCATCAATGCTGATTGAATCAAATGAAAGTCAAATGCATTTTAAAAAAGCTAATTGAATCAAATGAAAGTCAAATGCATTTTTAAAAAGCTAATTGAATCAAATGAAAGTCAAACACATTCAAACAAATCTAATTGAATCAAATGAAAGTCTAATGCATTCTACAAAACTAATTGAATCAAATAAAAGTCAAACACATTCAAACAAAGCTTTTTGAATCATATGAAAGTCAAATGCATTCAACAAAGCTAATTAAATCAAATGAAAGTTAAATGCATTCTACAAAGCTAATTGAATCAAATAAAAGTCAAACTCATTCAAACAAAGCTAATTAAATCAAATGAAAGTCTAATGCATTCTACAAAGCTAATTGAATCAAATGAAAGTCAAATGGATTCTACAAGGCTCATTGAATGAAATGAAAACCAAACATATTCAAATAAAGCTAATTGAATCAAATGAAATTCTAATACATTCTACAAAGCTAATAGAATCAAATAAAAGTCAAACACATTTAAACAAAGCATTTTGAATCAAATGAAAGTCAAATGCATTCAACAAAGCTAATTGAATAAAATGAAAGTCAAACACATTCAATCAAAGCTAATTGAATCAAATGAAAGTCTAATGCATTCTACAAAGCTAATTGAATCAAATGAAAGTCAAACACATTCAAACAAAGCTTTTTGAATCAAATGAAAGTATAATGCATTCTACAAAGCTTATTGTATCAAATGAAAGTCAAACACATTCAAACAAAGCTTTTTCAATCATATTAAAGTCAAATGCATTCAACAAAGCTAATTGAATCAAATGAAAGTCATACAAATTCAAACAAAGCTTTTTGAATCAAATGAAAGTCAAATGCATTCAACAAAGTTAATTGAATCAATGGAAAGTTAAATACATTCTAAAAAGCTAATTGAATCAAATGAAAGTCAAACAGATTCAAACAAAGCTTTTTGAATCAAATGAAAGTCAAATGCATTCAACAATGTTGATTGAATCAAATGAAAGTCAAATGTATTTTTAAAAAGCTAATTGAATCAAATGAAAGTCAAATGCATTTTTAAAAAAGCTAATTGAATCAAATGAAAGTCAAACACATTCAAACAAATCTAATTGAATCAAATGAAAGTCTAATGCATTCTACAAACTAATTGAATCAAATAAAAGTCAAACACATTCAAACAAAGCTTTTTGAATCATATGAAAGTCAAATGCATTCAACAAAGCTAATTGAATCAAATGAAAGTTAAATGCATTCTACTAAGCTAATTGAATCAAATAAAAGTCAAACTCATTCAAACAAAGCTAATTAAATCAAATGAAAGTCTAATGCATTCTACGAAGCTAATTGAATCAAATGAAAGTCAAATGGATTCTACAAGGCTCATTGAATGAAATGAAAACCAAACATATTCAAATAAAGCTAATTGAATCAAATGAAATTCTATTACATTATACAAATCTTATAGAACCAAATGAAAGTCAAACACATTTAAACAAAGCTTTTTGAATCAAATGAAAGTCAAATGCATTCAACCAAGCTAATTGAATCAAATGAAAGTTAAACACATTCAAACAAAGCTAATTGAATCAAATGAAAGTCTAATGCATTCTACAAAGCTAATTGAATAAAATGAAAGTCAAACACATTCAAACAAAGCTTTTTGAATCAAATGAAATTCAAATGCATTCATCAAAGCTAATTAAATCAAACGAAAGTCAAATGCATTCTACAAAGCTAATTAAACCAAATGAAAGTAAAACACATTCAAACAAAGCTAATTGATTCAAATAAAAGTCAAACACATTCAAACATAGCTTTTTAAATCATATGAAAGTCAAATGCATTCCACAAATCTAATTGAATCAAATGAAAGTCAAATGCATTCTACAAAGCGAAATGAATAAAATAAAAGTCAAATTCATTCAAACAAAGCTTTTTGAATCAAATGAAGGTCAAATGCATTCAACAAAGCTATCAAATTAAAGTTAAATGGATTCTACAAAGCTAATTAAATGAAATGAATGTCAAACATATTCAAACCAAGCTAATTGAATCAAATGAAATTCTAATACATTCTACAAAGCTAATAGAATCAAATAAAAGTCAAACACATTCAAACAAAGCATTTTGAATCAAATGAAAGTCAAATGCATTCAACAAAGCTAATTGAATAAAATGAAAGTCAAACACATTCAATCAAAGCTAATTGAATCAAATGAAAGTCTAATGCATTCTACAAAGCTAATTGAATCAAATGAAAGTCAAACACATTCAAACAAATCTTTTTGAATCAAATGAAAGTTAAACACATTCAAACAAAGCTAATTGAATCAAATGAAAGTCTAATGCATTCAACAAAGCTAATTTAATAAAATGAAAGTCAAACACATTCAATCAAAGCTAATTGAATCAAATGAAAGTCTAATGCATTCAACAAAGCTAATTGAATCAAATGAAAGTCAAACACATTCAAACAAAGCTTTTTGAATCAAATGAAAGTCAAATGCATTCATCAAAGCTAATTAGATCAAATGAAAGTCAAATGCATTTAACAAAGCTAATTAAATCAAATGAAAGTAAAACAAATTCAAACAATGCTAATTGATTCAAATGAAAGCCAAACACATTCAAACAAAGCTTTTTGAATCATATGAAAGTCAAATGCATTCCACAAAGCTAATTGAATTAAATGAAAGTCATACAAATTCAAACAAAGCTATTTGCACGAAAAAAAAGTCAAATGCATTCTACAAAGCTAAATGAATCTCATGAAAGTCAAACACAATAAAAAAAAGCTAATTGAATGAATAAAAAGTCAAACACATTCAAACAAAGCTTTTTCAATCATATGAAAGTCAAATGCATTCAACAAAGCTAATTGAATCAAATGAAAGTCATACAAATTCAGACAAAGCTTTTTGAATCAAATGAAAGTCAAATGCATTCAACAAAGTTAATTGAATCAATGGAAAGTTAAATACATTCTAAAAAGCTAATTGAATCAAATGAAAGTCAAACAGATTCAAACAAAGCTTTTTAAATCAAATGAAAGTCAAATGCATTCATCAATGCTGATTGAATCAAATGAAAGTCAAATGCATTTTAAAAAAGCTAATTGAATCAAATGAAAGTCAAATGCATTTTTAAAAAGCTAATTGAATCAAATGAAAGTCAAACACATTCAAACAAATCTAATTGAATCAAATGAAAGTCTAATGCATTCTACAAAACTAATTGAATCAAATAAAAGTCAAACACATTCAAACAAAGCTTTTTGAATCATATGAAAGTCAAATGCATTCAACAAAGCTAATTAAATCAAATGAAAGTTAAATGCATTCTACAAAGCTAATTGAATCAAATAAAAGTCAAACTCATTCAAACAAAGCTAATTAAATCAAATGAAAGTCTAATGCATTCTACAAAGCTAATTGAATCAAATGAAAGTCAAATGGATTCTACAAGGCTCATTGAATGAAATGAAAACCAAACATATTCAAATAAAGCTAATTGAATCAAATGAAATTCTAATACATTCTACAAAGCTAATAGAATCAAATAAAAGTCAAACACATTTAAACAAAGCATTTTGAATCAAATGAAAGTCAAATGCATTCAACAAAGCTAATTGAATAAAATGAAAGTCAAACACATTCAATCAAAGCTAATTGAATCAAATGAAAGTCTAATGCATTCTACAAAGCTAATTGAATCAAATGAAAGTCAAACACATTCAAACAAAGCTTTTTGAATCAAATGAAAGTCAAATGCATTTAACCAAGCTAATTGAATCAAATGAAAGTTAATCACATTCAAACAAAGCTAATTGAATCAAATGAAAGTCTAATGCATTCAACAAAGCTAATTAAATAAAATGAAAGTCAAACACATTCAATCAAAGCTAATTGAATCAAATGAAAGTCTAATGCATTAAACAAAGCTATTTGTACGAAAAGAAAGTCAAATGCATTCTACAAAGCTAAATGAATCTCATGAAAGTCAAACTCAATAAAAAAAAAAGCTAATTAAATGAATAGAAAGTCAAACACATTCAAACAAACTTTTTCAATCATATGAAAGTTAAATGCATTCAACAAAGCTAATTGAATCAAATGAAAGTCATACAAATTCAGACAAAGCTTTTTGAATCAAATAAAAGTCAAATGCATTCAACAAAGTTAATTGAATCAATGGAAAGTTAAATACATTCTAAAAACCTAATTGAATCAAATGAAAGTCTAATGCATTCTACAAAGCTAATTGAATCAAATGAAAGTCAAATGGATTCTACAAGGCTCATTGAATGAAATGAAAACCAAACATATTCAAATAAAGCTAATTGAATCAAATGAAATTCTAATACATTCTACAAAGCTAATAGAATCAAATAAAAGTCAAACACATTTAAACAAAGCATTTTGAATCAAATGAAAGTCAAATGCATTCAACAAAGCTAATTGAATAAAATGAAAGTCAAACACATTCAATCAAAGCTAATTGAATCAAATGAAAGTCTAATGCATTCTACAAAGCTAATTGAATCAAATGAAAGTCAAACACATTCAAACAAAGCTTTTTGAATCAAATGAAAGTCAAATGCATTTAACCAAGCTAATTGAATCAAATGAAAGTTAATCACATTCAAACAAAGCTAATTGAATCAAATGAAAGTCTAATGCATTCAACAAAGCTAATTAAATAAAATGAAAGTCAAACACATTCAATCAAAGCTAATTGAATCAAATGAAAGTCTAATGCATTAAACAAAGCTATTTGTACGAAAAGAAAGTCAAATGCATTCTACAAAGCTAAATGAATCTCATGAAAGTCAAACTCAATAAAAAAAAAAGCTAATTAAATGAATAGAAAGTCAAACACATTCAAACAAACTTTTTCAATCATATGAAAGTTAAATGCATTCAACAAAGCTAATTGAATCAAATGAAAGTCATACAAATTCAGACAAAGCTTTTTGAATCAAATAAAAGTCAAATGCATTCAACAAAGTTAATTGAATCAATGGAAAGTTAAATACATTCTAAAAACCTAATTGAATCAAATGAAAGTCAAACAGATTCAAACAAAGCTTTTTAAATCAAATGAAAGTCAAATGCATTCAACAATGCTGATTGAATCAAATGAAAGTCAAATGCATTTTTAAAAAAGCTAATTGAATCAAATGAAAGGTAAATGCATTTTTAAAAAGCTAATTGAATCAAATGAAAGTCAAACACATTCAAACAAATCTAATTGAATCAAATGAAAGTCTAATGCATTCTACAAAACTAATTGAATCAAATAAAAGTCAAACACATTCAAACAAAGCTTTTTGAATCATATGAAAGTCAAATGCATTCAACAAAGCTAATTGAATCAAATGAAAGTTAAATGCATTCTACAAAGCTAATTGAATCAAATAAAAGTCAAACTCATTCAAACAAAGCTAATTAAATCAAATAAAATTCTAATGCATTCTACAAAGCTAATTGAATCAAATGAAAGTCAAGTGGATTCTACAAGGCTCATTGAATGAAATGAAAACCAAACATATTCAAATAAAGCTAATTGAATCAAATGAAATTCTATTACATTATACAAAGCTTATACAATCAAATGAAAGTTAAACACATTTAAACAAAGCTTTTTGAATCAAATGAAAGTCAAATGCGTTCAACCAAGCTAATTGAATCAAATGAAAGTTAAACACATTCAAACAAAGCTAATTGAATCAAATGAAAGTAAAACACATTCAAACAAAGCTAATTGATTCAAAAGAAAGTCAAACACATTCAAAAAAAGCTTTTTGAATCATATGAAAGTCAAATGCATTCCACAAAGCTAATTGAATCAAATGAAAGTCAAACAAATTCAAACTAAGCTAATTGAATCAAATGAAAGTCTAATGCTTTCTACAAAACTAATTGAATCAAATAAAAGTCAAACACATTCAAACAAAGCTTTTTGAATCAAATGAAAGTCAAATGCATTCCTCAAAGCTAATTGAATCAAATGAAAGTCAAATGCATTCTACAAAGCTAATTAAATCAAATGAAAGTAAAACACATTCAAACAAAGCTAATTGATTCAAATGAAAGTCAAAACCATTCAAACATAGCTTTTTGAATCATATGAAAGTCAAATGCATTCCACAAATCTAATTGAATCAAATGAAAGTCAAATGCATTCTACAAAGCGAAAGGAATAAAATAAAAGTCAAATTCATTCAAACAAAGCTTTTTGAATCAAATGAAGGTCAAATGCATTCAACAAAGCTATCAAATGAAAGTTAAATGGAATCTACAAAGCTAATTAAATGAAATGAAAGTCAAACGTATTCAACCAAAGCTAATTGAATCAAATGAAATTCTAATACATTCTACAAAGATAATAGAATCAAATAAAATGCAAACACATTCAAAAAAAGCATTTTGAATCAAATGAAAGTCAAATGCATTCAACAAAGCTAATTGAATAAAATGAAAGTCAAACACATTCAATCAATGCTAATTGAATCAAATGAAAGTCTAATGCATTCTACAAAGCTAACTGAATCAAATGAAAGTCAAACACATTCAAACGAAGCTTTTTGAATCAAATGAAAGTTAAATGGATTCTACAAAGCTAATTAAATGAAATGAAAGTCAAACGTATTCAAACAAAGCTAATTGAATCAAATGAAATTCTAATACATTCTACAAAAGCTAATAGAATCAAATAAAAGTCAAACACATTCAAACAAAGCATTTTGAATCAAATGAAAGTCAAATGCATTCAACAAAGCTAATTGAATAAAATGAAAGTCAAACACATTCAATCAAAGCTAATTGAAATAATGAAAGTCTAATGCATTCTACAAAGCTAATTGAATCAAATGAAAGTCAAACACATTCAAACAAAGCTTTTTGAATCAAAAGAAAGTCAAATGCATTCATCAAAGCTAATTAGATCAAATGAAAGTCAAATGCATTTAACAAAGCTAATTAAATCAAATGAAAGTAAAACACATTCAAACAAAGCTAATTGATTCAAATGAAAGTCAAACACATTCAAACATAGCTTTTTGAATCATATGAAAGTCAAATGCATTTAACCAAGCTAATTGAAATCAAATGAAAGTTAATCACATTCAAACAAAGCTAATTGAATCAAATGAAAGTCTAATGTATTCAACAAAGCTAATTAAATAAAATGAAAGTCAAACACTTTCAATCAAAGCTAATTGAATCAAATGAAAGTCTAATGCATTCAACAAAGCTATTTGTACGAAAAGAAAGTCAAATGCATTCTACAAATCTAAATGAATCTCATGAAAGTCAAACACAATAAAAAAAAAGCTAATTAAATGAATAGAAAGTCAAACACATTCAAACAAAGCTTTTTCAATCATATAAAAGTTAGATGCATTCAACAAAGCTAATTGAATCAAATGAAAGTCATACAAATTCAAACAAAGCTTTTTGAATCAAATAAAAGTCAAATGCATTCAACAAAGTTAATTGAATCAATGGAAAGTTAAATACATTCTAAAAAGCTAATTGAATCAAATGAAAGTCAAACAGATTCAAACAATGCTTTTTAAATCAAATGAAAGTCAAATGCATTCAACAATGCTGATTGAATCAAATGAAAGTCAAATGCATTTTTAAAAAGCTAATTGAATCAAATGAAAGTCAAATGCATTTTTAAAAAGCTAATTGAATCAAATGAAAGTCAAACACATTCAAACAAATCTAATTGAATCAAATGAAAGTCTAATGCATTCTACAAAACTAATTGAATCAAATAAAAGTCAAACACATTCAAACAAAGCTTTTTGAATCATATGAAAGTCAAATGCATTCAACAAAGCTAATTGAATCAAATGAAAGTTAAATGCATTCTACAAAGCTAATTGAATCAAATAAAAGTCAAACTCATTCAAACAAAGCTAATTAAATCAAATGAAAGTCTAATGCATTCTACAAAGCTAATTGAATCAAATGAAAGTCAAATGGATTCTACAAGGCTCATTGAATGAAATGAAAACCAAACATATTCAAATAAAGCTAATTGAATCAAATGAAATTCTATTACATTATACAAAGCTTATAGAATCAAATGAAAGTTAAACACATTTAAAAAAGCTTTTTGAATCAAATGAAAGTCAAATGCATTCAACCAAGCTAATTGAATCAAATGAAAGTTAAACACATTCAAACAAAGCTAATTGAATCAAATGAAAGTCTAATGCATTCTACAAAGCTAATTGAATAAAATGAAAGTCAAACACATTCAAACAAAGCTTTTTGAATCAAATGAAATTCAAATGCATTCATCAAAGCTAATTAAATCAAACGAAAGTCAAATGCATTCTACAAAGCTAATTAAATCAAATGAAAGTAAAACACATTCAAACAAAGCTAATTTGATTCAAATGAAAGTCAAACACATTCAAACATAGCTTTTTGAATCAAATGAAAGTCAAATGCATTCCACAAATCTAATTGAATCAAATGAAAGTCAAATGCATTCTACAAAGCGAAATGAATAAAATAAAAGTCAAATTCATTCAAACAAAGCTTTTTAAATCAAATGAAGGTAAAATGCATTCAACAAAGCTATCAAATGAAAGTTAAAATTGAATCTACAAAGCTAATTAAATGAAATGAAAGTCAAACGTATTCAAACAAAGCTAATTGAATCAAATGAAATTCTAACACATTCTACAAAGATAATAGAATCAAATAAAAGTCAAACACATTCAAACAAAGCATTTTGAATCAAATGAAAGTCAAATGCATTCAACAAAGCTAATTGAATAAAATGAAAGTCAAACACATTCAATCAAAGCTAATTGAATAAATAAAAGTCTAATGCATTCTACAAAGCTAATTGAATCAAATGAAAGTCAAACACATTCAAACGAAGCTTTTTGAATCAAATGAAAGTTAAATGGATTCTACAAAGCTAATTAAATGAAATGAAAGTCAAACGTATTCAAACAAAGCTAATTGAATCAAATGAAATTCTAATACATTCTACAAAGCTAATAGAATCAAATAAAAGTCAAACACATTCAAACAAAGCATTTTGAATCAAATGAAAGTCAAATGCATTCAACAAAGCTAATTGAATAAAATGAAAGTCAAACACATTTCAATCAAAGCTAATTGAATCAAATGAAAGTCTAATGCATTCTACAAAGCTAATTGAATCAAATGAAAGTCAAACACATTCAAACAAAGCTAATTGATTCAAATGAAAGTCAAACACATTTCAAACAAACTTTTTGAATCAAATGAAAGTCAAATGCATTCATCAAAGCTAATTGAATCAAATGAAAGTCAAATGCATTCTACAAAGCTAATTAAATCAAATGAAAGTAAAACACATTCAAACCAAGCATTTTGAATCAAATGAAAGTCAAATGCATTCAACAAAGCTAATTGAATAAAATGAAAGTCAAACACACTCAATCAAAGCTAATTGAATCAAATGAAAGTCTAATGCATTCTACAAAGCTAATTGATCAAATGAAAGTCAAACACATTCAAACAAAGCTTTTTGAATCAAATGAAAGTCAAAATGCATTCAACCAAGCTAATTGAATCAAATGAAAGTTAAACACATTCAAACAAAGCTAATTAAATCAAATGAAAGTCTAATGCATTCACAAAGCTAATTAAATAAAATGAAAAGTCAAACACATTCAACAAAGCTAATTGAATCAAATGAAAGTCTAATGCATTCAACAAAGCTAATTGAATCAAATGAAAGTCAAACACATTCAAACAAAGCTTTTGAATCAATGAAAGTCAAATGCATTCATCAAAGCTAATTAGATCAAATGAAAGTCAAATGCATTTAACAAAGCTAATTAAATCAAATGAAAGTAAAACACATTCAAACAAAGCTAATTGATTCAAATGAAAGTTAAACACATTCAAACAAAGCTTTTTTGAATTTTATGAAAGTCAAATGCATTCCACAAAGCTAATTGAATCAAATGAAAGTCAAATGCGTTCAACAAAGCTATCAAATGAAAGTTAAATGGAATCTACAAAGCTAATTCAATGAAATGAAAAACAAACGTATTCTAACAAAGCTAATTGAATCAAATGAAATTCTAATACATTCTACAAAGATAATAGAATCAAATAAAAGTCAAACACATTCAAAAAAAGCATTTTGAATCAAATGAAAGTCAAATGCATTCAACAAAGCTAATTGAATAAAATGAAAGTCAAACACATTCAATCAAAGCTAATTGAATCAAATGAAAGTCTAATGCATTCTACAAAGCTAATTGAATAAATGAAAGTCAAACACATTCAAACGAAGCTTTTTGAATCAAATGAAAGTTAAATGGAATCTACAAAGCTAATTAAATGAAATGAAAGTCAAACGTATTTAAACAAAGCTAATTGAATCAAATGAAATTCTAATACATTCTACAAAGCTAATAGAATCAAATAAAAGTCAAACACATTCAAACAAAGCATTTTGAATCAAATGAAAGTCAAATGCATTCAACAAAGCTAATTGAATAAAATGAAAGTCAAACCACATTCAATCAAAGCTAATTGAATCAAATGAAAGTCTAATGCATTCTACAAAGCTAATTGAATCAAATGAAATTCAAACACATTCAAACGAAGCTTTTTGAATCAAATGAAAGTTAAATGGATTCTACAAAGCTAATTCAATGAAATGAAAGTCAAACGTATTCAAACAAAGCTAATTGAATCAAATGAAATTCTAATACATTCTACAAAGCTAATAGAATCAAATAAAAGTCAAACACATTCAAACAAAGCATTTTGATTCAAATGAAAGTCAAATGCATTCAACAAAGCTAATTGAATAAAATGAAAGTCAAACACATTCAATCAAAGCTAATTGAATCAAATGAAAGTCTAACGCATTCTACAAAGCTAATTGAATCAAATAAAGTCAAACACATTCAAACAAACCTTTTTGAATCAAATGAAAGTCAAATGCATTCATCAAAGCTAATTGAATCAAATGAAAGTCAAATGCATTCTACAAAGCTAATTAAATCAAATGAAAGTAAAACACATTCAAACAAAGCTAATTGTTCAAATGAAAGTCAAACACATTCAAACATAGCTTTTTGAATCATATGAAAGTCAAATGCATTCCACAAATCTAATGAATCAAATGAAAGTCAAATGCATTCTACAAAGCGAAATAAATAAAATAAAAGTCAAATTCATTCAAACAAAGCTTTTTTAATCAAATGAAGGTCAAATGCATTCAACAAATCTATCAAATGAAAGTCAAATGGATTCTACAAAGCTAATTAAATGAAATGAAAGTCAAACGTATTCAAACAAAGCTAATTGAATCAAATGAAATTCTAATACATTCTACAAAGCTAATAGAATCAAATAAAAGTCAAACACATTCAAACAAAGCATTTTGAATCAAATGAAAGTCAAATGCATTCAACAAAGCTAATTGAATAAAATGAAAGTGAAACACATTCAATCAAAGCTAATTGAATCGAATGAAAGTCTAATGCATTCTACAAAGCTAATTGAATCAAATGAAAGTTAAACACATTCAAACAAAAGCTAATTGAATCAAATAAAAAGTCTAATGCATTCTACAAAGGTAATTGAATAAAATGAAAGTCAAACACATTCAAACAAAGCTTTTTGAATCAAATGAAATTCAAATGCATTCATCAAAGCTAATTGAATCAAACGAAAGTCTAAAGCATTCTACAAAGCTAATTAAATCAAATGAAAGTAAAAACACATTCAAACAAAGCTAATTGATTCAAATGAAAGTCAAACACATTCAAACATAGCTTTTAGAATCATATGAAAGTCAAATGCATTCCACAAATCTAATGAATCAAATGAAAGTCGAATGCATTCTACAAAGCGTAATGAATAAAATAAAAGTCAAATTCATTCAAACAAAGCTTTTTGAATCAAATAAAGGTCAAATGCATTCAACAAATCTATCAAATGAAAGTCAAATGGATTCTACAAAGCTAATTAAATGAAATGAAAGTCAAACGTATTCAAACAAAGCTAATTGAATCAAAAGGAATTCTAATACATTCTACAAGCTAATAGAATCAAATAAAAGTCAAACACATTCAAACAAAGCATTTTTGAATCAAATGAAAGTCAAATGCATTCAACAAAGCTAATTGAATAAAATGAAAGTCAAACACATTCAATCAAAGCTAATTGAATCAAATGAAAGTCTAATGCATTCTACAAAGCTAGTTGAATCAAATGAAAGTCAAACACTTTCAAACAAAGCTTTTTGAAACAAATGAAAGTTAAATGCATTCATCAAAGCTAATTAGATCAAATGAAAGTCAAATGCATTTAACAAAGCTAATTAAATCAAATGAAAGTAAAACACATTCAAACAAAGCTAATTTATTCAAATGAAAGTCAAACACATTCAAACAAAGCTTTTTGAATCATATGAAAGTCAAATGCATTCCACAAAGCTAATTGAATCAAATGAAAGTCAAACAAATTTAAACTAAGCTAATTTAATCAAATGAAAGTCTAATGCTTTCTACAAAGCTAATTGAATCAAATAAAGTCAAACACATTCAAACAAACCTTTTTGAATCAAATGAAAGTCAAATGCATTCATCAAAGCTAATTGAATCAAATGAAAGTCAAATGCATTCTACAAAGCTAATTAAATCAAATGAAAGTAAAAACACATTCAAACAAAGCTAATTGATTCAAATAAAATTTAAACACATTCAAACAAAGCTCTTTTGAATCATATGAAAGTCAAATGCATTCCACAAAGCTAATTGAATTAAATGAAAGTGAAAGGCATTCTACAAAGTTTATTGAATCAATTGTAAGTGAAAAGTGTTTCGGGGTTTTCTGATGTCCTGCGGGAGAGTTACAATTCCGAGACTGGAACCGGACGCCTGTACCTGCAAAATAACGGAGACTCCTGAGAGCTCCGCCTCCAACGGTCAAGTTAGTACCTGATTAAGGAGTAATCAATACAGAAATTAAAGTAATGAGGTCTCTCTAGGTGAGAGTGCTTAGTGTTGGTAATCTGCGTCGTTAGCGAGATTAGCCGGTTGTTAATAACTCTGTTCTTCTCTGCTTGATCTCTTGATTATTCGATTCCTGTGATTAATGAGGATTAATTAAGTATTTATAGCCTTGAGAAGCGTGCAACTCTCTAGGTTTAAGGTAAACCTAGGGCTGATCGGGCCTCTAGACTGAATTGGGCCTTGATGGCCGGTTTTTCCCATTTGGCATGGGTGGACACGTGGCGTGTCTATAGTGGTCCGTAGAGGACGTATCTGTGACTGACACGTGGCAGGCTCCTGTTGTCCTTCGTGAAGGACACGTGGCGGAACCGGGTTGGTCCACTTGTCAGAAGGTGATTGGTGGATAAAAATCCCCTAATCATTTGCCCCTCACAGGTGGCACGTGACTGGTCACGGGTCGCCTGTGACAGGTGTCGCACGGTGACAGGCGACGGCCTGTTACAGGTGTCACCTTGCAAACGGCCGAGAGATTTTCCCGCCAAATTTTGAATTTGGAAGCGACCCCTCGCCTTCTCACTTTGCCTATAAAGGAAGTGCTGACTTCGGTCATTTTCACATTTGAGAACTTTGCGAGAACATTCGGACCCCTGAACTTGCTCTGACATTTCGGACCTTTTCTGCCTACCGCCTGTTCTGACAAGCCGACTGACCCGAACTTCCAGGACTTCATCAACCGTCACTCGTTCAGGTAACTCAGTTCTCTTACTCTTAATTTTCTTTTTATTTTTTGAAATGGCACCATGGAAGCACACGACACGCCCTAAGTTAGCGATCAGCCGGTCACCGGGGACGGCTGAATCTAGGACTAGGAGTGCCGCCTGCCCTTTTCTGGACCCATCTTTGCCCTTTATACAAAGTCCGACTGTATCTGTGTCTATGCAGAACGTGATGGCCAGAACAAAAAAGACTTCTATGATATCAAACTCAGACGGCTCCTCCCAAAGGGTGCTCCTTAGTGAAACATCTGACCAGGCGCCAGATGTAGAACGAGGCGACTGTCAAGCCGACAGTTCTGAGAGAGGGGCCAAGGTGTTCCCTTCCCATCTTACCGTGGACATGTCTAATTTTCCTTCTGCTCCTTCTAAGGGAGAGGAGGCGGGCCCTCTAGGAGAGGGGAGGAGTCGTCCTCCTCGGACTCGTCAGAGGACGAGTCTGAGTCCAGTTCTTCTGGCCACAGTTCTCCTGGCTCGGAAGAAAAACATAGCCGCCTACAAGAGGCGAGACTTTCTCATGCAGTTGAGAAGGGGGACAATTGGGCGGAGCCGTCCGCCTCTTACAGAGAGGAAAACGCCCCCTACTACTGCAGGGTACCCGGGGCCGGATCGCAACCATGCAAGACAACGTGGCGAGCTTTATTGCTAACCACAAAATGGGCCCGGAATTTTTACTGTTCGTGCCGGATCCAGAAGACACTGTCGTCTGGCCGGCTGGTACCAGCTATGGTGACGGCTGCTTTGGCTGCTATGTGGCGGCCATCAAAGCTGGACTGCGCTTCCCATTACATCCGGCTGTTCAGCGGATTTTAGATGGGTATGATCTGGGGTTATGGCAGTTAGCCCCCAACTCTTGGGTAAACGTACTCGGCTATGTGGCCGGGTGCGAATTGAACGGGGTGGAGCCAAGCTTTGAGGCTTTTGCCCACATGAACTATCTCAGCCGGGCCCCTAAGTCGGGAGGTACCGGCTGGTATCAATTAACAAGCCATAGGGGTTACCTCATGACGAGAGGTAAGGCAAACAAATGGAAGGATTGGCGGAACACCTTCCTTATTATCGAGGGTTCAGACACGGAGCTGAACAAACGCTTTAACAAGTGGAATAGGGATCCGCCTCTTCTCGCAGGCGGCCGCAGCATGCCGCCTGTTCCCCAAAGGCTAAAAAGAGATCCTAGACAAAGGACTCTTCAAAGTAGAGACTAGGGTGAACTCTACTTCAGGGGTACGAGAGCAAGTACCCCTAAACTGCGTCCCGAGCTTCAAGTGGCTCTATGACGAGTACTTTTTGGCCGCCTGTGGCCTCAGCAGTCGGTGCTCTAGAGGTAGCCGGCCTGACAAATACTCTGTTTTTTCACGCCTTGTTTACTTGGGATTTTTACTAACTTTGTTGTTTATTTCTTGCAGCTGACGCCATGAGTAAAATATCAGCATCTAAGACTGCGGCGGCCATGTTGCGGGCCTCGCTAATGAAGCAGTCGTATGCCGACTCCCCCAACAAGGAGGCACCCTTGGTAAGCTTTGAAAACTCTTCCTCTTTTAGTTGTCTTATGCATATACTAACTCTTTTTGTTTTCAGTCTGGCACTCCAAGGGCTTCTTCCTCGCAACAGCCGGACCCCAAGGCCCGGAGGACGACTGTTGCAAGCTCTCCTGGGTCTTCCAGGAAAACAGTGGCGGCTGAGAAGCAGCCGGCCACTTCTTCAAAAACCCAGGCGGGGCCGCCTAGATGTATGGACTCACGTCTCACTTGCTTCCTTCTTGATTAGGTCTAACTTGTTTTTTCCTTTCGCTTAATGCAGCCGGCCCCCAGGGACTTGACTTGGTTGAGGTAGCCAAGTCTATGGTTAAAGTAGTTCCTCCATCTGACAGGGAGGCGGTCAAGGGTGCCGGCACCCTTGACCTTGATGGAATTTCAGGGGTCCTTGCTGAGGTATACTTAGTATTTTTTGAGCTTTTGAGTTCCAGGACGCTTGTTATACTTTTTATTTGGAAACTGACGCCTGTTTTTCTTTGTACTTAGGCCCTGCTCCGAGTCAACAGCCTACGCAAGCCGATTGATCGGAAAAACAAAGAGGTAAAGGCCGCAAAGGCTATGGCCGCCTCCAGCTGTGATAAGGTAATGTTTCAAATTGCCCAAAATGAAGTACTGACCATTGATCTTCTTTATTATCAGGCGCAGGCTACCGCCGCTGTTCGGGCTCAGTTAGAGGCGGCCCAAAAGAAGGTTGACGAGCTGGAGGGGACCGTCACCAACCTTAAGGCCGAGCTGAAACCTCTTCGCCAAAAAATGCACTCTTACGAAGCCATGGAGAAATCTTTGGCCAACGTAAAAGAACGCCTGGTGAACCAAGAGAAGAGTCTTACCCAAGAGCTCTCGGATAAGGCCGAGCAAGAGAAACAAGAGCTCGTCCGGGAGATGGTGGAAGACTCCGCTCAAATCCAGCGCATGACCTGGGAACGACTGTTCCCCAGTGCCGACTTTGCCTCATGGGAAAGAACGTACCGCCAGTGTTCGGAAATATATAATCAACAGATCCTGGCGGCTGCTGAAGAAGAGGCGTTGGACGGTGCGTTGGAGGAGGAAGAGCCGGTTGTGGCGCTTGTGCCACTTGGGGGTAAGGCATCAAAAGAGGGTGCAGCTAAGGCCGAGTCCAGCAAGAAGAGTGCTGACCAGGCGGCAGCTGCTGATACTGAACTGCCCCCTTCTTAAGCTTTAAGTATTTTTTCTTTTCACGGCCTGCGTGCCGTTTGCTTTGTAATTACCCGGCCAGGGGGCCGGGGTTTTTGAATATTCTGCTGGTCTTTAATGGCCGGCTCATTTTTAATCAAATTTTTGTTTTGGTTCAAATTTGTCTAAGTATTTTTAATTTGTTCACTAGACCGACTGTTGTGTATGGCCGAACGTTAAGACAGGTACAAATAGTAAGTATGCCGCCTATGCCCCTGGACGACTGGTTGTCTGTTTCCAGGATAGATGATCAGTCGGCCATTTATTTAATCGGTATTCGAACCTTTATTCAATTTGTCTGACCAAGTAAATAGAATTACCTAGTCGCCAAGGAATTAAGTAGGAAAACAAGCGGCGGGTACCGGTTGTTTCCCTTTATTGCCAATGTTGGCTTTTAACTCGTAATTTGTTAACCTAGCAAGAGTATTGGTTGAGAGCCTTTGTTTATTAAAAACAAGTGGACGACTCATACCTTTTAGGCTCCATACTAAGTTTGAGTGACTATTAACTTAGGAGTTACTTAGTCTTTGTCGCAATTTAGATTGAGTAGTAGAGGTACCAGACGGCGTAGGCCGGCTAGACCCCTTGATTCGCCAATGTTTGTTGGCTATTAACTCAGTAGGTTATCCAGTAGGAATAGGGGTTCGAGTGCCCTTGTTTGTTTAAAACAGGCGGACGACTCAAACTTTTAGATTCCATACCAAATTTGAAGGAGTAACTATGAGTTAACGATGGAGTTACTCAGTCGCCGTCACTTTTGTTTGAGAAGTAGAGGTACCAGGCGGCGTAGGCCGGCTAGACCCCTTGATTCGCCAATGTTTGTTGGCTATTAACTCAATAGGTACCCCCTGCATTTATCCCAAGTAATACAGGCGGTCATCTGACTCAGATGTCAACTGCTACCACTGGTTTGGTTAGTGATAGAGTTATCCTTGTCTCAAAAACGGCTACGTGGTTGCCTTGGGGACAGTCGTATAGGTGCCGTGTAATTAGTTTATAGAACAATGTTCCACCCAAAAGGGAGCTGCTCTCTGCGACGAATTTCATCCGGAGGGATGCCGTCGGACGCCTGCTATGATGTTGGGACAGGTCGAATTAGTTTTGTAGATTTGATCAGTTGGCTTGGCGCCTGGTCTGATCATTCGGCCGGTGGCCTTGGTAAGTTCTAGGTGAACGTAGGTGCTAAGTAAAAGAAGGGTAGCCGCCTGTTAGGCACAGGGTCGGCCAGGCCCTAATCTTTTTAGCTAAGTATTGTGAGTAAAATACTCAAGAGAGGACGTAAAGTACAGAGGAGTGAAGATAATGAAAAACTCAATGGAGAGTAGCCGACTGTAAAGGTACAGACGGCATGCCCCTCTGAAGATAGAGTGAAAAAACTCAATGGAGAGTAGCCGACTGTAAAGGTACAGACGGCATGCCCCTCGTAATACAAAAATTGAATAGTAAGTGCAAACTGTATTAAGTAGCTCTTTACTTTACATCATCTCAGAAGAAATATTTTTTAAGGTTATCTACATTCCAAGTTCGAGGCAACGGTTGTCCGTCTGGTGTTTCCAGACGGTAGGTACCGTCCCTGACTTCCTCATAGATTCGGTAGGGTCCTTCCCAGTTGGGAGTTAGTTTGCCAGACTCATTAGCCCTACCGACTGCTTCCATCTTTCTAAGTACAAAATCCCCTACTTTGAGTGGACGCCTGTGTACTTTTTTGTTGTATGATCTAGTCATTCTCAGGCGATAGATCTCATGGCGCAAGACAGCATTGCCCCTCTTTTCAGGAAGTGAGTCTAATGCCAGGCGCATGGCTTCCCAGTTTGCCTCTTCGTCATATAGCATTACTCGAAGAGTCGGCTCGTAGTGTTCTATTGGAAGAACAGCTTCTGCACCATAAGTTAGGAGGAATGGAGTTTCTCCAGTCGCCCCTTTTTCAGTCGTCCTAATGGCCCAGAGAACATGTGGTAGTTCATCTGCCCATAGGCCGCCTGCTCGTTCAATCTTTTTCTTGAGACCGTCTGAGATGATTTTATTAAAGGCTTCTACCTGGCCGTTTGCTTGTGGACGGCCGACAGATGCAAAGTAATGTGCAATTCCTTGGTCTCCCAACCAGCTTTTGAGAACAGGCGTCTCAAATTGGGGACCATTATCAAAAACCATAGAAATGGGAACCCCGAACCGAGTGATGACGTTTTTCCAAATGAATGAAATTACATCTTTCGTCTTGATTCCCTTTACAGCCTCCGCCTCTACCCATTTAGTGAAGTAGTCAACGGCAACAAGTATATACCTTCTGCCGCCTGTAGCAGGCGTATATGGACCCAGAATGTCCATGCCCCACTTAGCAAACGGTAGTGGGCTGTGAATGGTAGTGAGGTCAGTAGCCGGACGGTGAATTAATTTGCCAAACCTTTGGCACTTGTCACATTTTTTCACCATCTCCATTGCATCTGCTTCCAAAGTAGGCCAAAAGTAGCCCTGCCGCCTTGCCCTTTGAGCAAGCATCCTACCACCTATATGGGAAGCACAGAAACCAGAGTGAAGATCATCTAGTATCTCTCGTCCCTTTTCAGGAGTAACACACTTTAAGAAGGGTTGAAGGTACCCCCTCTTGTGAAGTTCTCCCTGTATCATTTCAAAACAGGAGGCTCGTTTTTTCAGTGCTGCCGCCTGTTGAGGATCATCCGGCAGTGTACCGTTTGTCAGATATGCCCTGATTGAATCCATCCAGGTTGAGCTTCTGTCTAGGATTCCAATAGGGTTTTCCTCGATGCTTCTCTTCTCCATTACTTCCCAAAAAACAGTTCGAGGAGTATCGGAGGAGGCGGATGATGCTAATTTCGAAAGTGCATCTGCCTGGTTGTTTTCTGATCTCGGCACTTGGATCAGATGGAAATCCTCAAGAGAGCCGACTGCTTGTCGGACCGCCTGTAAATACTTGATCATGGCCGGATGTGTTGCTTCGTATTCGCCATTGTACTGACTCACTATCAATTGTGAATCAGAACAGGCGTCTATTTTTCTTGCCCCTGCCGCCTTGCACATGCGGATCCCGGCTAGTAAAGCTTCATATTCTGCCTCATTGTTTGAAGCCTGAAAACTGAAGCGTAGAGCATACTCGAACCTGTCGCCCTCTGGAGATTGACATACGACGCCTGCTCCACAACCGTTTGAAGTAGAGCTTCCGTCCACATATACCTTCCAGACTTGGTCTGGAACTTGAGAGTCAGGAGGACGAGTCATCTCTACAATAAAGTCAGCAAAGGCTTGCCCCTTCACTACTTTTCTAGGCTCGAAAGTAACTTCGAGACTCTGCATTTCTATGGCCCATTTGATCATTCGTCCGGACGACTCCATGGTGGTAAGGGGACGCTTGATTGGTTGGTCGGTATACACGACGACTGCATGTGCCAGAAAGTAGGGCTTCAATTTTTTAACAGCCATGAAGAGTGCAAGACCAAATTTCTCCACTAGGGGATACCTCAACTCGGCATTTTTCAGTACGTGACTGACAAAGTAGACCGGGAGTTGACAGCCGTCCCTTTCAGCAAGGAGCACAGCGCTTAACGCATGATCAGAGACGGCCAGGTACATGTAGAGATTTTCTTTGGGCAAAGGGCTGACCAGCCTCGGCAAGGAATGCAAGTGAACCTTTAATTTCTGGAAGGCGGCCTCAGCATCCGGCCCCCATTCAAACCTTGCCTTTTTCTTAATTGCCTGGAAAAAGTATAGGCATTTGTCGCCTGATCGGCTTAGGAATCTCCCCAAGGCCGCCAGACAACCTGTTAACTTCTGAACCTCTCGGACGGTACGAGGCGACTGCATGTCAATGACCGCCTGTACCTTCTCAGGGTTCGCCTCTATTCCTCTCTGGTTGATAAGGAATCCGAGAAATTTCCCAGACTCAACTCCAAATACACATTTCTTGGGATTGAGCATGACATGGTGCCGCCTGAGTGTGGCGAAAGTTTCTCGGAGGTCCGTCAGATGATCTTTCTGAAGTTTAGTCTTGACAATCATATCATCAATATATGCCTCGACGTTTCTCCCAATCTGATCAAAGAACACTGTGTTTATCATTCGTTGGAAGGTAGCCGGGGCATTCTTAAGACCAAACGGCATGACCGTGTAACAGTACAATCCCTGATCAGTGACGAAGGCCGTCTTCTCCTGATCTTTCTTCCATAAAGGAATTTGATGAAAACCAGAATAGGCGTCCATAAAACTCATCAAGGCATGGCCGGCTGTTGAGTCGACCAGGTTATCAATTTTAGGCAGAGGGTAACTGTCTTTGGGGCACGCCTTGTTCAAGTCTGTGTAGTCTACACACATTCGCCAGGTGCCATTCGGCTTTTTAACAAGCACCACATTTGCAACCCAATCTGGGAAGTAACATTGCCGAATGAACCCTGCATCAAGTAATTTTTTGACTTCGGCGGCTGCCGCCTGACCTCTTTCTTCACCATGGTTC
This sequence comes from Chenopodium quinoa, assembly GCF_001683475.1. Classification (NCBI taxonomy): domain Eukaryota; kingdom Viridiplantae; phylum Streptophyta; class Magnoliopsida; order Caryophyllales; family Amaranthaceae; genus Chenopodium; species Chenopodium quinoa. The sequence continues at coordinate 207,843 of NW_018744331.1, read as the reverse complement.
CGCTTCTTTTGCCGTACCGGCTTCTTTTTCGGATCCACAGCGAGTTTATGTACTGCCAGATCAGGACTAATGCCTGGCATTTCATGGACTTCAAATGCAAAGATGTCCTTGTATTCTTTCAACAGGTTGTGAAAGTCATCACCAAGGTTTCTCAGAGCAGTCGTCCCAACTTTGACTGTTCGGTCAGGACGGGAGTCGTCTAATATCAGGTCCGCATGCTCACCAGCCGGCTGAGGGCGGAACTCATCCGGCCGGTCCTCTGCCAATGATTGCTATTTTCTTGCTTTTCTTGCGGACTCTGTTTGGGGCGCCTTTCTCTTTTTGTCGCCTGTTTCTTGAACAGGCGCACTCTCCTTGACGTTTTCAAGGTCTGTTTTCTCTCCACTTGACCCAGTGGCAATAACAGTGGGCTTGACATCCGAGAGATAGCACTCTCGGGCCATCCTCTGATCTCCCCTTAGGGAGCCGACTGTTCCATTATCCCTTTCAAACTTAAGCAGCATAAGTGACGGGATTATAACAGCCTTGGAATTATTCAGGGTTGGTCGACCCAGAATCATGTTGTAGGCCGAGAGTTCCTCTACTACTAGGAACCGGACTACCATGTGTCGTCCCTCCCCTTTTTCGCCCAGGCGAATGGGTAGATCTACTCGTCCCAGTGGGTGGACGACTCCTCCTCCAAACCCTATTAAAGGGTGGGAGGCCGGATGTATGCAGTCCGTCTGATATTTCAGTTTTGACAGACATTTGCTGCTGATGAGATCTGAGGAGCTCCCGGTATCTATGAGGATTCGGCCAACTCTCTGGTTGGCCACTTTACATTCAATAACAAGAGGGTCGTCATGCGGCCCCCTTATTCCTCCTAGATCCTCTTCAGTGATGACAATCTCAGGAAATGTATATTTGGACGGCCGTTCTTGGTGAACGGAATTTACATCTAACCGCCTTATATTATCTTTGTTGCCCCTAATAGTGGGGCCGCCTCCTGAGAAGCCGCCTGCAATGGTGTAGACGACTGCATCATCTGTATCGGAACTGTCGGCCTGTTGATTCTTTTTGGCCGACTGCTTTTTTGAGGAAGTGTTCCCCGTAGATTTCTTGACATAAGTGTCAAGATCACCTTGATCAGCCAAGCGGTCTAGGTACCGCATGAGACTGATGCAGTCATTGGTGTGATGACCAACGTCATCATGATAAGCACAGATTTTGTCTTGGTTCCGGTTGCTTGCAGAACCCTTCATGGGGAGCGGCTTCTCAATTGAGAGCCGTCCCTTTATTTCTTTTAGGATAAACTGGTTATCCTTGTTAAACACATACTTCGGGGAGTATGGTTTGAATTCTTTTTTCTTTTTCTGGGCCGGCTGTTTAGAGGAATCAGCCGCCCAGACCTCTTTTCTTTTCTCATCTTTGTTGGACGACTGTTTCTGTCGTCCCTCTCTTTTGTCGAACCTCTTCCCGTCCGACTGTTTCATCGTACACAGATCAGTCGCCTGTATATAGGCTTCTGCTTCAATCAAGGCCTCTTGAAGAGTCGCCACCCTTTTTCGAACTAAATCAAATTTGAAGGTAGACCCGTCTTTGAGACCTCTAAAAAAGTCAGTATAAGCTACCTCATCCGGTAACCCTTGAATCTGTATTCTCATCAGGTTGAACCGCCTGATGTAGGAACGAAGCCCCTCCTTCTCGCCCTGCTGAATTGTTCCCAAATCAAGGGTCGTTTTCTTCGCAGGGATGTTCATTGCGAAGTTGGAGGCAAATAAGTAAGCAAGCGTCCTGAAGCTGTTTACACAACCAGTCGGCAGGTTGCCGAACCATTGCTGTGCAATTCCCTTGAGAGTCGCTGGGAAACACTTGCACCAAGTGGGATCATCCAACCCTTGAAGGTACATCAGGTTGGTGAATGCCATCAGATGGTCTTCTGGGTTAGTAGTGCCGTCATAGGCGCCTACTAGAACATTTTTTACTTTGGCCGGCTGAGCGGCTTCAGTAATTTCCTTGGAGAAGGCCGACGGCTGTTCACCAAGTCTAAGCAGTCGTAGCTGCCAGTCCATAGGTTGGACGTTTTTTGCTGCAGGTCCACCAAATGGAGGTGGCTGCATAAAATATTGTTGTTGCGGCACAAATGGTAAGTTTGGTACCGCCTGGGCACTATGAAAGCCGGACTGACGGGAGGTGCCGCCTGACTGACTCTCATGGTACGACTGAGTATGCCTCATCGAGGCATTTCGCAAACTGTCCTGAAAATTTGAAGTAGAAGCCGACTCTGATAATCGGTCACTCTTCTTCTGCTCTAGCAGGAGCCGAGCATCTGTGAACGTTTGCTTTGACCCGTCCGCCTGAATATGACGAACCGGTTTCCTATTTCCCGTAGGATAACGGAGTTTTGTAAAATCAAGAGCAGGTGGCTCCCGCTTCTTAGATTTAGGATGGGGAGTCGCCTGTCGCCCTTGAACTGGCTTCCTCTTCAGTGAAGTGGAAGATTTCTTGGCCGTCTGCTCCTTGACTGAAGCAGGCGGTTTTTTGTTGATCAACTCTTGAATCTCTCCCTTGAAGTCCCTCATGAAGGTCATGAGTTCGTTCCTTGTGATGGGAGCAGACCCATCAGTCGGCTGTTGTCGAGCAAGCGGTGCGCCTGCTGGCTCGCTTCCTGTTTTAAGATGCTCTCGTTCCCTCCTTTCGGTATGGCGGGTACGTCGGGCCCTTAGGGTCCCGTCTGGAGCTGTATGAGTTTCAACTTCAAATTCACTTTCGGTATCATGGTCCGACTGAACTTGAGGGTCGTCTAGGGGACGCCTCTCTTCTGGAGTCGGTACAGACTTGGATGCCATCTCTGAAGTACTCTCCCCACAGACGGCGCCAAATGTTTCGGGGTTTTCTGATGTCCTGCGGGAGAGTTACAATTCCGAGACTGGAACCGGACGCCTGTACCTGCAAAATAACGGAGACTCCTGAGAGCTCCGCCTCCAACGGTCAAGTTAGTACCTGATTAAGGAGTAATCAATACAGAAATTAAAGTAATGAGATCTCTCTAGGTGAGAGTGCTTAGTGTTGGTAATCTGCGTCGTTAGCGAGATTAGCCGGTTGTTAATAACTCTGTTCTTCTCTGCTTGATCTCTTGATTATTCGATTCTGTGATTAATGAGGATTAATCGAGTATTTATAGCCTTGAGAAGCGTGCAACTCTCTAGGTTTAAGGTAAACCTAGGGCTGATCGGGCCTCTAGACTGAATTGGGCCTTGATGGCCGGTTTTCCCATTTGGCATGGGTGGACACGTGGCGTGTCTATAGTGGTCCGTAGAGGACGTATCTGTGATTGACACGTGGCAGGCTCCTGTTGTCCTTCGTGAAGGACACGTGGCGGAACCTGGTTGGTCCACTTGTCAGACGGTGATTGGTGGATAAAAATCCCCTAATCAATATTCATCTTAAAGATGATCATTCCACCTCCATTGTCAAGAAATAACTTTTGAAACTACGTGAGGCGGGCATCATCTATGCTATCTCTGATAGCAAGTGGGTTAGCTCGGTTCATGTAGTTTCAAAAAAGGGTGGGATGACCATAATCAAGGTGAAAGAGGAGAGGAAATCTCCACCCGTACGGTGACAAGGTGGAGAATGTGTATTGATTATAGGAGGTTGAACAAAAATACAAAGAAAGATAATTTTCCTCTCCCATTCATGGATCAAATGCTTGAGAGACTCTCACACCATGCTTTCTTTTGTTTCTTGGATGGGTACTTCGGATTCTTCCAAATCCCTATCCATCAAAGCAATCAAGAGAAAAGTATTTTCACATGTCCATATGGGACATTTGCATACCAAAGAATGCCATTCGGCATATGCAATGCTCCTTCTACCTTTCAAAGATGCATGACCTCCATTTTCTCCGAAATGCTTGAAAAAGAAATTGAAGTTTTCATGGACAATTTTAGTGTTGGTGTCTCGTCTTTTGACACTTGTCTTTTTAATTTTGAAAAAGTTTTGAAAAAGTGTCAGGAGACGAGTTTGGTTTTAAATTGGGAAAAGTGCCACTTTATGGTCGAAGAGGGTATTTTCCTCGGCCATAAAGTTTAAAAAAATGGCATTGAAGTTTATTCGCCAAAGTTTTGGTGATTGTGAAGTTGCCCCCTCCTACTTCTATCACGGGAAAACAAGATTTTCTTAGGCATGTCGGTTTCTACCAGAGATTTATCAAAGATTTTTCATCAATCGCCAAACCTTTAACCGAATTAATCAAAAAGGATGTTGTTTTTAGTTCCAATGAGGCTTGCCTTGAGGCATTTCATAAGCTCAACGAAGCTCTCATTTCCTCTCCCATTGTGCAAGCTCCGGATTGGAGCTTGCCTTTTGAGCTAATGTGCGATGCGAGAGATTTTGCAGTGGGTGCCGTGCTTAGGAAAAAAAAAGAAGGAAAATCATGTGTCATCTACTATGCAAGGAGGACTCTTGATGAAGCTCAAAAGAACTATACAACAACGGAGAAGGAAATGCTAGTGGTTGTGTTTGCCTTTGATAAGTTTAGGTCCTATCTTATTTTGCTCTAAGGTCATTGTGTACACGGATCATATTGCGGTGCGATATCTCATGAATAAGAAGGAAGAAAAGCCTCGCCTAATCCGTTGGGTTCTTTCTCTTTAAGATTTTCACATGTAAATGAGAGACAAAAAGGGAGCGGAGAACTATGTTGCGGATCATGTGTCTAGGCTACCCTTTGAGAACAAAAATGATGTACAAATCAATGATGAGATAGGATTTGAAACTCTCATGGCTATGGCTTCAACATCTAGCCCTTGGTATGCGGACATCGCCAATTATCTTGCTTGTGGAGTCATTCCCCCAAAATTTTCTTCTCAACAAAAGAAGAGGTTTTTCAAGGAAGTGAGGAGGTACTTTTGGAATGACCCGTACTTTTTCAAACAATGTGGAGATGGCCTTTTTTGAAAATGTGTTTCGGATCATGAAATTGAAGGAGTTCTTTAGAATTGACATTCGCTACCATGTGGAGGATATGGGGGTGTTGATAAGGCGGTGGAAAAAATTTCTCAATCTCTATTATGGTGACCGACGATGCATAGGTGTCAAAGAAGTGGTGGCATAACCAAAAGGGATGAAATGCCTCAAAAAAGTATTTTGGAAGTAGAGCCTTTTGATGTTTTGGGGATGGACTTTATGGGGCCTTTCATTTCCTCTTGTGGAAATCTATATATCTTGGTAGTGGTTGATTATGTGACAAAATGGATTGAAGCCATTCCCTCTCCTACCAATGATCACAAGGTTGTGCTTAAGCTTCTAAAGAAGATCATTTTTCCTAGATTTAGGGTTCCAAGGGTGTTAATTAGTGATGGAGGCTCCCATTTTGCCGAAAAGAAATTTGAAGCTTGTAGGGAATATTTCAAGCATTATCCCTGGCTTGAACCCCATTGTGATCATACACTTAAGTACGGTGGCGTCCAAAGAGAAAGAAGCTAGAGCAAAAGAGTCGCCAACAAGTTTTAGGAACTTGTAAACCGTTCATAAGGTGAAGGTTACACCCCTTAACGATCCAGGAGATCGTCAACTCCAATAGGTCTGGAACCATGACTAGTAGCTCGGGGATGAAGGTACAAATCCAACCTAAAAGAGATTGAACCTGCCCTAATAATATGCCTCTACTTTATTCTGATCGTATTCATGTGCGCTTTTATACTAACATGCAATCAATATAATTAACCCTAAACCTGTTTAACCTATGTTGGTTGAATATTAATGCACAAATAAACCTATTATTGGCAATAACTTGAATTATAATAAAATTAACCCTAAACAAGATTATTAATTATCTTATTAAGTGTGATTACAAGTACCAAATTCCCTTTAGACATGCATAAAAGGCGTGATCAAGCAATAACAATAAATATCAAGCAACATAATCACAATAAATTATTATAACAATTATAATCATAAAAAGTCATCATCATCATGTTAATAATAAAGCATAATAATAATAGCAAGATCCTAGGCATGATACTAACAAGATTAATAAGAAACCCTAGCATGTCACTAAACAATAAAAATGAAACCTTTAACCCTAACATGATACTAAAGATCATAAATATTAGGAAGAAAATAAAAGGCACCACACTTGATATTAAAGTTACCCTAGACTTGATACTAGGAAGATCAAAATACCCTAACATAACGCTAGGAATCATAACAACAACCTAAGTATGATTTATACATCATAATATCAATAAAAACCATTAAAGCACTTACTTTGATGCCTTGTACCTCTTTCTAATAACAAAATACACACGTTAGTAACTTCAAGGAAAATAATAAAAAACAATTAAATTAAATAATTGGAACAAAGATTTGGGACTAAACCCTTAGAAATTAAAACCTTTCACGTCTAGGGCGAAGGCAACTTCGAATAACGCTAGGTGTATCAAGGTCTCGTGAATGCGGAATTTTGTAAAAAGATGGTAAGTTTAGAAGAGAGCGAGAGAGAGAAGCTTTAGCTTATAGAGAAAAGAATTAGAAAACTAGAGAGTTCATGATTGTAGATGATTCCAAACGGAGTTTTTAAAAGACAATTTATAGAGAAAATCAGGCAAACTATAGAAAATCAAACCAGAGTTCTGACGTGAAAAAACAGAGTTAGCGCCAGACGCTGACATTAGCGACAAACGCTAATGCTAGCGCCAGGCGACAAGCTTAGCGCCAGGCGCTAATGCTGGCGGTAGGCGCTAACCAAGGTTTTTACACGTTTTCTAAAATAATATAGAAATTAACCGTTCAGGAGGATAAAATCGTAAGATCCTCAAAAACACTCTTTTATTCCGATTAAAACTCTAAAAAGTCAACAAAAGTCAATTTATCAATGCTAATTGAATTAGGAATGAAAAGAATCTTCTAGAAGAATCTAGAGGACTATAACCAGTCCTAATTGCATTAGGAATGATAAATTTGTATTAGGCCCTCCCCTAGATCATTGGGCCGCATATAAGGCTCAAACCAGCCCCAGTTTAGTAATTTGGCCATAATTTCCTCAATATTCATCAGAATTTGGCTTATAATATATCGTTGGAAAGATCTTTTCAAGCCCCATGCAACTACACTACTATTGGACCCATATCATGGACCAACCAAACTGGATTGGCTGTTTTCTTAAAATAGATATTCAAAAACAGAGAGAAGAGAATAAATTAAAACTATCCGCAACACTAGACTTTCCACACTTTCACTTCATTCGATTATGATTCGACGTGAAAGGTACTAATCATCGGGTTTGGTTTTGGGGAGACACAAATGGGTGTCTACAGAAGCCCCCACTTTGACTGAGTTTGGAGAAACGCCAGTTTCGAAAACAAAAGTCAAAGTAGCGATAGGGACGGAGAATGATTCAGAACGTTCTGCGATCCTAAATCATTCTTGTAACGCCGTTACCTGCAAACCAGCGTTAGTTAAACAGATAAAAGAGTTAAGAAACACGTATCTTGCATCGTCGAGCACACGTCTCTGAAAGTAACCGATCTGTTGCTGCATTTCTGTACTTTTGTATTTTTTTTTAGAACCTCTTGCAATCTAGAGAATGCTGCCTAAAGACTGCTATGCTTGTAACTGTCTCCAATTCCTCCATGATAAACTTCTGCAAGCTAGAGAACCCCATCGAAGATTGCTTTGCTTGAAACGACCTCGTAGCACTTTGACCATCTTCCGCAAGGCAGGGAACACGATCGAAGACAACTTCGCTTGAAATCACCTCCAGTTGTTTGTGATAACTCTCCGCAAGCTAGGGAACGCTGCCGAAGATATCCTCTCTTAAAGCTATCCTCATTTGTTCCGATAATATTCCAAATAAAATTACCGAAGACCTACGCTTGTCGATCTTTAAAAGCGCGCTTGAACTTTGCTTCCGTTACGCCAGTACGCCGACACTTTTTCTGTTTTTGAACCTGTATATCGGTGTTTTTTGCTGAATGAACTAGTATGTCGGTGCCTTTTGCGATTAGCCAATGCTTAGGCGCTTTGAACTATGTGAGACGATCTTTCACCAAGTCGATCACTTTACGTAATTCTAATCAAGCCGATTACTAAAATTGTGTCAATTGCTCAGAGGGGCTAACTGGCGTACCAAGGAGCCTAAAATATATTGCAAAAGGTTGAAAAACTGTACTGAATGGATGAGCGATCTGGCGCCCCTGAAATAACGCTAGCGCCGCTTATTTGGCTGTAGCGCCAGACGCTGGTACTAGCGCCAGGCGCTAAGCCTTATCCACTGACGCCAAGGTCTGACGCTTGGCGCTACAGTCGGGTTTTCCTTAAATACCCTTCTCTTCTTCATTTCCGTTGCTGTTGCTCAGAACTTCATTTGGCTCGTTCTTGCTCTTTTCTCAACCAAATTCGCTCAAATTTGTTGCAAATCAAAGCTTATTCCATCCATTTTCCAATCTATGTAAGTTTCCTCCAATCTAACGCCGGTTTTAATGAATTTCGCGTGCATTTGTTTACGAATTTCTTAAAAATTTGAATTTTAATTTGCTAAATTCTCTTTGTTTATCAAATTTTATGCCATGAAATTGCTTAATTATGTTTATATATTTCTTTGGGAGTAATTTGAGACTTGTTTGACTCAATTTGGTGAAGGAATGAACGAATCACCATTGTTGGACCTCTTAATGTCGGGAAGACAATAAGGCTTGTTCCTGACGTTTTTGCTCGCAATTTTCCTTACAATAATTACCTTAGTATTGTAAGAAATTGTTTGAATGCTTGAAAAATATTGTATATGCTCAATATGAATTTGCACTCTGTTTAAGTTTTACGTACTATGTTTTTATTTTTATTTTTTTTTTTCGAACATAGTATCATGCGGTTAGGCGAACCATAGATACCATAGAACCTTAATTTATGATTATTCTTCACAATGTAGCATGGCTAGAAAGTGAGGCTCAGGTTCACGGTCCCGAGACGTTCGACGGGAGCATGAGCTCGTAGAGGACGACGCTGATCCGCCCACTTCACTCGGCCGACTCCCTGAGTGGGATGAGCGGACTTTGTACTTCACTCCCATTCACCACATCTCTGAGAGGGTGAGACGGGGCATCACAGTTGGGAGGACGCGTTGTCATGGTTCTGTTTCCGACGGTTTTGGCGACCTGTACAAGATGTACATCGTCAATGACGACGAGACAAGACTTCTATGGGAGTCTTGCAAACTGACTGCATTGTTTGAGACCTCAGCGGCCATGATTGCCTCTAGCGGGGGTCACCAAGTGGTTCACGCTCTGGTGGAGTTCTATTGGGACACCACTAATACTTTCCACTTTCCTTGGGGTGAGATGATGGTCACCCCGACCGATTTCAGTCTTATTACGGGACTGGACTTTAGCTCTGCGGCACTGTCGTTCGATAGCGAGATCAATGTCTTTTCTCCCGAGGTCGAGGAGATGTTGGGTCCGATTGTTGTTCGGGCTCGAGCTGAGGCGGAGTCGATTTAGTTTAGCGCGAAGGGGATTCGCCGCTCGACTCTAGCAGCGGCTTTTGATGACGGTGCGACTACCCGAGAGCAGCGGGTGTGCATCTTTGCACTTATCTTGCTGTCAGGGACGATCTCCCCTAACAAGGGTATTAGGGCACTGCTTTACTACCTTCCTGATGTCCGAGATCTACACCGGATCGGGACTTACGACTAGGCCAGCTTGGCCTATGCTGACTTTATTCGAGCGTGTCGACATCAGTCCTTCACGGAGAACGTTGCTCTATCCGACTTTTGGAGGGTCTTTATGGTACACTTTATTTCCTGTAAAGTTTAGCTCTAAGCTTTAGTTAGCACTTCCTGATAATTTTTGCTTTTGTAGATCTGGTTCTACGAGTACTTTCCCTCATCTTTGTCGGCGAGACCGTCGCCGTGCAGGTTTCTAGTAAGTGCTTCATGGGGAAGCCGCCGCGTGGGGATTTCCACCTCTTATGTCTGAGATTGGATCATCTCGGTATGGTTCTTTATATATTTGAACATTTTGTGATACCTTTGATAGATTCTCTGTATGAGGAGGAGCTACTGTCGTTGTTAGCTCCAGCTCCTGTACCTGCCGAGGAAGTGGCGGTATGATTTTCATCTTTTACCTTTCGTTAAGTAGCCCCCAAGTAATGCTTTACCGATTTTGACTTGCTTTGTGAGGGTGACCCTGCTGAGTTCGTTCCACCTCGTATGTCCATACACTATCAGGGGACATACAGGCCGATTGAGGAGATGATTCCTCTAGCTCCTGAGGGCGAGCACTTTGTGGAGCGGTCGATTCCTCGTCACCAGACTTGGGTAAGCTTATTTTTCTGCAACTTTGGTCCATATATGTTATGCACGTTTACTGACTTACTTCTTTGATAGTTCTCACGCGAGGTGGTCTCGGCGATGACACGATTCGTAGATGCCTTTCAGAGCTAGCTCGTCTGGATGAGGAACGTGGCTACATGTCAGTCGAGACGACACCGTTCAGGAGGTAGCTTCCCTTCTTATGTTTTTGCATTACCGCTTCTATTTTGAATATTTCTGATCTTAGTTTCTTTTACAAGGTCAGCCCATTGCTTCTCGTACGTGTACGAGACCTGAGGTGCAGAGGGAACCGGCGAGGTCTAGCTCGAGACGTCGCCGCACCGGTTCGGGTGGTCAGGGTGGTCATTTTGAGGTTGCCCGTACCGAGACGGTAGAGGGCTCAGGCTCTTCATCTAAGGGTGCACATGCTGCGCTAGTAGGCCAGGAGAGGCTACCTCGGCTCTTAGAGGTGGTGGGACGTACGAGGTCGGCTCGTCATCGCAGCAGCCTCCGCAGCCTCAGCCTCAGGTTGATCTTGGGTGGACGGGTCCTGTGCTGAGCTTTCCACCTCCCGAGGAGACTGGAGCTAGAGCTGGAGCTGGTGGAGAGGTTACTCCTCATACGACGCAGTTTTATGAGATGGTGGGTGTACGTCCCCCAGCGCCGTAGTTTGTTCCTGTGCTTTTTATTGTTTTATTTTGACTTTGTATATAACTTTGCCTTTTATTAGACTCATTATTTAGACATGCTTGTATACTATTATGAATTTATTCATCTTTTATCATTTTTTTCTTTATTTTTATGTGGATTTTTGTGTGTGCATAGAATTGTGAAAATTAATTTTGCGCAAAAATTCCGCCACTTTTATTATTGATGGAGGGTATCCGACTTTCTCCTCAAAAAGAAAAATGAAAAATAAAAGTCAAAAAATATTGGATTTATAAAAACTTGGAAGTTAGTCTAAATAAAATCCAAAAAATAATATAATTAATACAATAGTTGTAATTAAGAGGAAGAAATAAATGAATTTTAGAAAAAGATATAAAAGAAGAATAAAGAAACCGTAAATTCATTGGTCAGACTCGAATCAGGTCAAAAAACGCGGTTTTTGGAAAGCTCGTACGATAAGACACGTTAGTGCCAGCTGGCGTCACGCGTTTTGGTGGAGCGCTAGGCGCTACACTTAGCGTTTGGCGCCAGACTCTTGCGTCAGGCGCCAATGTTTGGCGTCTGGTGCTAATGAGCGCTGACTCTGAATCCTTCCCGGATTAAAACTGCGCCGATTTTATGTATAAATAGCGCCCTGCCCAGTTAATTATCTTCAAAACATCAGCAGATTAAATACTTTCTTAGCTCTTAAAAAATAAAAATCATGTCTCTAGTCTCTAAAAGTTTTACCAACTTCACTCATGAATGGTGTTGGTCTCTTAATGCCAAGGAGAGAAGAGAGTTAGATGTGTTTCACCTGGGGGTATTTATGGTGTCAAAGGGGTAGATCTTGATTTAGATTTTATTCATACCGTTCTAGAATATTAGGATGTAGATACTTATTGCTTTAGAATAGAGTATGATGAAATTAGCCCTTTGCCGGAAGAATTTGGTGCTATTTTAGGTTTCCCTGCACTAGATCTTGTAGTAATCCCTAGAATAAACGAATATTATTATAAGGATTTTGAAAGCTTCTTCAATTTAAAAGACAAAGATCTAACAGAAATAGTAGATGGTAGCATAGTTAATTTGAAAGAATTTGCTCGCCATTATTTTGATAGACCTTATTCTGAATCTTTCCATGTTTATAGAAAAAGGGCTTTTCTTTTTTGCATGCTTAATCAATATTTTTTCAGTAGTGGTAAAAATAATGAGGGTCAAGCAATTATATCAACTGTTTTAGAGCAGATTGAATCTGGGAGAAATCGAATTCCCTTAATAGTTGGAGAGACTATGCTTAGTCTTGATGAATTAAAGAAGAATCCAAAAGCACCTTTCCGGGGCTCTCCAATTTTATTACAGGTAGAAAAATAATATTGTTAATTACATAAATCAAAAATATATTTTTGTATAGTAATAATAATTTATTTGTATTGGAATTATTTTATAGATGTGGTTAATGGAAAGACTAGAATTAATTAGTCCTCCAGAAAATATTTAAAAGTTCACTCCAAATTACTTTGTGAGAAGGAAGAAACGATTCTCTAAGGGTGGGGCACCATGAATGGAAGAAGGTCTTCGGGTCTTGCAATTTTTCCATCAAGTGGGTCATCCCTTGGTGGAAAATAGTAAAGATGGTTGGTGTTAACAAGCAACCTTTCTGCCGTCTTCCAAGCTTGTCCCAAATGACTTTTTATTACCCCTGTAGGGTAAAATGACAGTACAGACTATTTCATACAATTCCTTCCTGTGATGTTCATCGTCCCTATGAGTTCCCTGTCTTTCAGGATGTAGACAAATTTGATGCTTATTGGAGCGCTAGACCTTTATGGGAAGTGATTACCTAAAAGGTTCCTCCTTCTTTGCCCAATGATGTGAAAAAGTGGCTTATGAAGAAACCTTCAAAGGATGTGAAAAAATATCAGAGTAAAACTGATGTGAAGAGCCGTCTAGGTGACAAAGTGATTCCTGTTAAAGAACGCTTGGGTGAAAGAGTTGAATTCAAATCACCTACAATGCCTAAGAAGAAAAGTTCTGCAAAAGATAAAGGAAAAAGGAAAGCTGACACCACAGAAAAGAAGAAAAGAAGCATGAGGTCCTAGCTAAGGGAGAGAACATTTACTCAAATATTGAATATAGGTCCTCTAAAGGATGCCTTCTACCTAAGGTTATGGATTAGGAGGAAGACGCAGATAAGAATTGGAAGAGGGCTAAGAAAGAGAAAGAAGATTAAGAGCATTGCTTAATTTTCAATTTTTAGTTTTTAAATTCAAAGTTAATTTATTTAACCTTTATTTAAATGTAATTTATTTTATTAATGAAATTCCAGCTTTTTAATTTACTTTAAATTATTTACTTTAAATTTAATTTATTAAAGCAATGAAAACCGAAAAATTAATTTTCAAAAAAAAAATTTCGAGTACGGAAGTCGAAAATTTTCCGAAAAACACCGAAATATTCCCCGATATTTTAAAGTAAATTGGCGCCATTATTCTGTGACTAGCGCCAGCTACAGCAGTCTGGCGTCATGTGACGAAGGTTGTCGTCTGGCGCTAATGTTCATCGGCTGGCGCCAGAACGTTTTCTGTGACGCCGATGTTTCGTCGATTTTCTGTTGAATTTTTTATTAAGTTTGGGATGCGAGATTCGAAAAAAATAATGTGGCGGCACCCTTAAAGGGTTGCCGACGTATCTTTTCTTAAGGAATTAGGCCAAACGTAACTCTCTTGAGTGCCCTACTCAAGTTAATTATGGGTAGTATTTTTTAAGTTGGTCAAGGTTTGTCATGTTTGAAAACTCATTGCCATCCATGTCAGTTAATTTTACGCACCTCCTGACAGGATTGTTTTGACAATATAGGGTCAAGACCAATTAGGTCTGAATTTTCCCCTTGGATCTAAAACATTTTTCCTTAATGCTTTTAACACCAAGTCTCCTACTTTGATGTGTCTTGTCTTGACCTTCTTATTAAAATGCCTAGCCATACGAGTTTGGTAACATTAAGTGTGATGTAGAGCTTCTAGTCGTTTTTCATCAAGTATAATTAGCTCCTCATATCTTGCCCTAGTCCATTCAACTTCATCGAGTTTGCTCTCTAATGCGATGCGTAGAGATGGAATCTCTAGCTCGACAGGTTGTATGGCATCCATTCCATAAACCAAGGAAAATGGCGTAATTCCTGTTGATGTGCGAATTGACGTGCGATAGCCCCACAATGCGAAGTGAAGTTTATCACGCCAATCCTTGTAATTTTCTGTCATTTTCTCGATGATAATCTTTAGATTTTTATTAGCTGCTTCGACTGCTCCATTTGCCTGAGGTCTATAAGGAGAAGAATGATGATGTTCAATACCATATTTCTGTAGCAATTCTTCACATTCGGCTTGAAAGTGAGTTCCATTGTCACTTATCATTTCATGAATGACTCCATATCGACAAATAATATTTCTTTCTATAAAGAGTGATACATGTTTTGCGGTGATTTTAGTGTACGATTGTGCTTCGACCCACTTTGTGAAGTAATCAATTGCCACTAAGATATATTTGTGACCTCCTGTTCCTGGGGGAGTGATTTTGCCGATGATGTCAATTCCCCATGTAGAGAACGACCATGGCTACGTGTAGGTGTAGAGCAAAGACGGTGGAACATGTTGTAAATTAGCGTAGATTTGGCACTTAGGGCATCTTTTTACGTATTGATGGCAATCCCTAATCATTGTAGTCCAATACTATCCTTCTCGCGCTATCTTTTGGACTAACATTTTGCCATTTACGTGAGTTCCACAAATTCCTTCGTGGACTATTCTCATTGCTCTTTGGGCATCCTTTTATCCTACACATAAGAGAGCTCGGCCCTTAGGTACCCTTTTATGTAGCTTGTTGTCTATGTGTACGTATTGGGAAACCAAGAGTCTCAATGCTCATTTTTCTCTTTTGTCAGCATGGGGAGGATATTCTCCTGTGGTGACATAATTGAGTATATCCGTGATAAGTGGCATTTATGCCACTATTTAGATCCTCTAACTGCGGTATTTTTCTACGTTTGTCCCTTGTTTGTACCCCTTTTGCTCCGTTTCTCCCTTTATTATGTTTTTGTGCTTTTCCTCGTGTTTTGTAGGCTTTTGGAGTTGATTTTAATAGAATGAAGAGCTTGGAGAATTGGAGTTCATTTGAAGAGCTACAAAGGAAGTTAAGGAGCAAGCAAGCAAGGCCATACGGACAGCGCGGGTCGTGCTTTCAGAATGGCGCGGGCGCGCCAAACCAAGCGCGGGCGTGCCTAACATTGGGGTTGAAAATATTGAAGGAGGCAGAATGTAGGCGCGATTTGGGCGCGGCTTAGGCGCGGGCGCGCCTAAGATAGGCGCGGGCGCTCCTAAGATAGGCGCGGGCGCTCAAGGGCCTGAACTCCGAAACTAACCTTTGTTCACTCTTTTAGCCATAACTTTTTATCTACAAATTGGATTGAGGTGATTCAAATTGAATTGAAAACTAGACTTGAAGTTCTTTCCAAAGGTAGGTCGCACGCCCCCAGAAGCCTCCTAGAACAGAAGTTATTGCCATTTGAAAAAGAATGTTGCTGTCAGGCCAATCCCAGTGCGCGGCCGCGCAGGCCTCTATCGCGGGCGCGCACGAGCAGCTACGGGTCTTTTAAATGCTTCTTCCTCTCCTCTTTTTGGCCAAGTTTGGATGGTGGGTTTCTTTGGGGTTTTCTCTCTCCTCTTTGAGGGGTTAAACCCTAACATCTCTCCATCAATCTTCACATAAATTAGGCTTAGATTTAGTTTTAATCTTTGTTTTTATACTTTGCAATGTAGATTAAGAGTAATTTAGGGTATTTTAGAGAGAGAAAGTGAAGAGCTTCAATGGTGGATTGAAGAAGATGAAGATGCAAAGTGACATTGTTTTGGATTCCTTTTCAATACTTCAATGAGCATTCTAAACTCTATCTCATTTATTGTTCTTTCTTAATTTCTTGCTTGATTAGAGTAGTTGTTTAGTTTAATTGCTTCTCTTTGTTCTTCTTGTTGGGTTTTGTGTTAGTTGTTCATGATTAGTGAGTAATTCCCTTTACTAAGGGATTGGTGATAGCATGTGGTGAATCTTGAATGTATTAGGCTAGACAAATGTTGGTTATATGTGATTAAATATACCTTGTAACCATGTTTTACTAATTACTCCATGTGAATGGCCAATCATGTGTTGTAATTGGGTGGATTGAACTAAGTTATGACGATAGTGTAACTTAGGGATATCCATTAGGTGATCGATTCTATGCAAAAACCTTAACTTTCACAGCTTATGACGATAGTATGAGCATGTGTTAAGTTGGGAAAGCCTTTGACCCCGATAGGTGGTTAGATGGTATTGTTGGTATTGCCTTATATGAGATATTTGGTTTGCATGTAAACTCATTTCCATTGCCTAACTTTATTGAAGATCATTGTCATGTTTGACCCTCTCCCTTGGTGTTAGTTTAACTTAATATAAATCTCATTTTTGTTTATTGTTCTATCCATCCTATCTCTTTGACCTAGCTTAATTGGTGGTGGTGTTGATAGTGTTTATGTCGTCTCCGTGGTTCGACCCTCTACTTACCACTAAACTTGTTTAGTGTAGGTGTAGGTTTATAAATATTGTTTGGTTGAGGGTAGTTAGTCCAACGACCTAATTATCCTTCACCAAAATGGCGCCGTCGCCGGGGACGGCTTCCATTATTGTTGTATTACCTTATTGAGTCTAGGTCTTTGCGAATATTTTCTTTTCTTTTTGTTTATTTTTTGTTTAAAAAAAAGGAAAAAAAAGGGGAAATTCCAAAAATATTTGAGCTTTGTTATTTGGTTGCTATTTGTTTTGCCTCATTGAGTCATGGATCAATTTGTCCAAAATGAAATTTCATGTCCTTCTTTGCCTCAATTTGAATATGAGCCCTTTTGGGTATACTTTAATAGGTTTGAAGACTTCTCTAATTACCTTGGTTGTACTTTAAGGGAGTCTTGTGAGATAATTTATTGGGGTTTGAATGAGTACACTAGGGGGGTGGTTGAAAACAAATTTAATGGTGAATTTCGAGCCACATCTTCGGATGAGGCTTGGGATTTCTATTTGTGGTTTGCTCGGGATAGCAATGAGAAAGATAATTATGATAATTGTCGTGATTTTTCTAACTCTTGCATAAACTCTAATGATGATTCTTATGTTCCCCATGATGATCCCTTGATGCATGATGGCAACCCTTCCCTTTTGTATGCTAATTGTAATGAGATGCATCCCAATGTTGATAATGTTCATGATATTTTTCAATGTTCATCAATTATGTGCATGAATTCCAATGATGCTTCACACACCCAAAATTCTCAAATGCATAATTCTTCATCTTCCTTTCCTTTTTCATACACGATTCCTAATGAGTTCCCCTATGTGTCTAATGAGCCTTTTTGTGAGGGTAATTTAGTGGGGAGATCGAAGGAAGAAGAGTGTATGGAGATGCTTAAGGAGTTTATGAGAAAACAAGATGAAGAGAGGAATGAAAGGGAAGCTTGGATTAAAATGATGGAAAGTAAAATTTCCCAACTAGCCTCATCCCAAGAGGATGCCTTTCCTTCTTCTCCCTCCTCCCATTTGAGTGAGCCTAAGGGTAATCAAGAGAGTGAGACAACTCATTTGGAATTTGAGAATGTGATTGAGGATGATGATTTTGAAAGTGATGGAGGGAGTATGGATGGTGAGATTTTTCATGACTTCGTGAATACCAACCCCTCCACCCAATTTGACCCTCAAAACTCTTCACAACCCATTGATGATACAAAATTGATGCAATTAAACATTGATTTGAGGTTGCTTAGAGAAAATTTTGGTTTAGGTGATGATGAGATACCGATGTTCATTCATGGTGACTTGGGGAATGTTAACAATGATGATCATGCTCTTGTTGAGAGTGAAATATCCCAATTGGTGATTGAGAATACATCGAAAATCTTTGAGGGTATTGAAGATGAGTTGGAAGAGAAAGCTTGTGATTCAATGCTAGGTGGTGTAATTGAGGTGGTGAGTGCGATCCCAATTCAAACCCCTTCAACTTACATCCCTTTTTCAAGGAAGTTTAGCAATATTCCTTCTTTTCCCATCTCACTACCATATTTTCTCAAAAATAAACCAATTGAGGAGCCCCTTGCCTCTCTATACCACCATGGCCTTACTTTTGATTTCAATGATGAGCTTTCACCTTCCAAAATGCAACTAAATGAGTTTGTTCCCTCTTTTTCTTTTTCTTATTTTAATTTTTCTTTTGATTTTTCTTTTGATTCTTTTTATTTTTCTTTTCCCCCTCCCCTCAAGCATAGAGTTTCTTTCAACTTTGTGCTTGCTTGTCATATGAGCATCACTTATGCTCTTTTTCATGAAATATTTTCCGATGCATATGACAAGCTTTTGCGTTCTTTGTCCGGTTATTTACTAATAAGGTCAATATTGGACCTTAAACAAGACTTTCTCGGGAAGTAACCCGTGTTTTTATTGCTTTTACTTTTCCTTATTTCTTTTAATTTTGTTTTCCTCTTGTTTCTCTTTGTATATAGTTACTTGATGTCTATACTTTTGCTCATGACCTTGGATCGGGAACCATAAGAAGAAACAAACCAAGGAATGCTTGTGATTGGAAGTTGAAGCACCAAAGAAGAGTAATTAGATGGAAATGATGAAAATGAGTTCATTTGCGGGTTTCACACCCACCTATCATTTGGTTCACTCTTTCCATTTTCTTTTTTTTTATTGCTTTACCTTCTTATTTGCATGTGGTTTGAAAGATACATGTTTGTGGTTTTGTTGTTTCCTTCTTCCCTTTCTTGGTCTCTTGATTGCTTGATTTACCCCCTCCATACATACCAAGGTTTATTTTTGACTTTGGTTATTCTATATTTGGATGGCCATGAGCGCCTTATTGATTTGACTTTTGGTATACATGGATTTGTTGATCATGCTCTCATCTTGCGCAACTGTATAAACATTCTCAAGTTGTTCTTGTCTTGTGAATATTTGCTTGTATGGAGTCTTTTCCTTTAAAAACAAGGCAAGTTTTCGTATGTGTTTTATTCATTCTTGTTTTGGACTTAATGTTTTGAGCTTGTGTCCTTGAAGGCTTTCCTTCCTAATTGGTAATGGTATGCACGGTTTGAGAGTGTTTTGGGTTGAGTTAAACATATTTTAATGCTAAGGTAGCGGTTTTAAGAACTTTGGGATACTTGTAGCCTTAATCCATGGTTGTGGTAAGACGGTGTCGCTCTCCATAGTGGATATGAACCCCTTAGGTCGGTAATTGCTATACAAATCCCGTGTGAGGTTTATTTGTTCTAGCCTTCATCAACTTTGTTGAGTGGCATATTTGGATCCTTGGTTATGCATTTTTCAATCCAGAGTTTGACTTCTATCTACCCGAGATCGTGACCGAACCCTTTAAGGGAGGAAATAGGCATTTTTCATTTTCTTATCCTTCTTTTTGTTTTGTTACAAAATTGGTTTTCTTTTAAATTTGCCCCTCTTTCTAACCCTTTGAGCCTATTTCCCTTTCTTGATTTTGAGCCACATTACAAACCGAATGACCTTTTGTTCCCCTAAACCTTTTGTTTATGTGAAGCATGTTGGTTTGAGAATTGTTTTGTGTTGATTTTGAACGCAAATGAGAAAGTTGTAGTTCTTTGGTCAAGCAAGTGAGTAAACTGTGTTTCTATTCAGTGAAATAAGAGAAAATGCTTATGAAAAGCCGTCCTTACTCAAATAAGGTAAGGACCAAAAAAAAAAAAAAAAAAAAAAAAAAAAAAAAAAAACTTCATATCCCTCGTGTTTGAGCATTGAGGACAATGCTCCGTTCAAGTGTGGGGGAGTCCTGTTTCTTAGTCTTGTTAGTGTGTGTTTATTGAATAAGTGTGGGGGAATACCACCAAATTTTTAAATTTTTTAAAATTTTTCCCACCTTACACCCCAAGCATACCCTTACAACCAATAAAAGACCTTTAGACCCTATAGAGTTTAGTCTTTATCGATGGAGGAAGATAGTTGTCAAGCTTATAGAGAGAGAGTGCATAGCCAAGACGTCGGGATAACCTTCTCATCGTTTTCATTTCTTTATCTTTTTCCTGTTCCTTCGAGGAACCATGAGAAGCCCACCTAATGGTTGACTTGAAGCTAGTGGAGAGAACGCGGCTAGCTAGTTTGGGATGAAAGGTGAATTGTACGGCTCTTAGTTCTCTATGCTTAGCTTAGTCTATGTTTCTTTCAACCCTAAACATCTTGGAACGTGCATACCCTTATTTGTTTAGAAAGTTGTGCATTCATTGGTGCTTGTTTCGTTCCAAAAAGTCCACCAAGAACATCTTGTTTTTGTGTTTATTTTATTTGTCTATGCATTGCCTTGTTTGTGTTGCTTTATGTGTAGAGTTATGGGTTAAACTCTTTGGAAACCCTTACGAGAGCACACTCGTCCTTAAAGGCGACTTTGAGGTTAAATGGCTTGTTGTTTACGCTAAAAACAACCGTGATTCCTACGAAAGTGAGTTAGTGTATATTCTTTTTCACCCCTCTCCTTTTAGTGTTATTAGATCCTTTTTCTTTCTTTTTGTTTCTGCTTTTGTTCTTGCTTGAGGACAAGCAAGAGGCAAGTGTGGGGGAATTTGATAAGTGGCATTTATGCCACTATTTAGATCCTCTAATTGCGGTATTTTTCTACGTTTGTCCCTTGTTTGTACCCCTTTTGCTCCGTTTCTCCCTTTATTATGTTTTTGTGCTTTTCCTCGTGTTTTATAGGCTTTTGGATTTGATTTTAATAGAATGAAGAGCTTGGAGAATTTGAGTTCATTTGAAGAGCTACAAAGGAAGTTAAGGAGCAAGCAAGCAAGGCCATACGGACAGCGCGGGTCGTGCTTTCAGAATGGCGCGGGCGCGCCAAACCAAGCGCGGGCGTGCCTAACATTGGGGTTGAAAATATTGAAGGAGGCAGAATGTAGGCGCGATTTGGGCGCGGCTTAGGCGCGGGCGCGCCTAAGATAGGCGCGGGCGCTCCTAAGATAGGCGCGGGCGCTCAAGGGCCTGAACTCCGAAACTAATCTTTGTTCACTCTTTTAGCCATAACTTTTTATCTACAAATTGGATTGAGGTGATTCAAATTGCATTGAAAACAAGACTTGAAGTTCTTTCCAAAGGTAGGTCGCACGCCCCCAGAAGCCTCCTAGAACAGAAGTTATTGCCGTTTGAAAAAGAATGTTGCTGTCAGGCCAATCCCAGTGCGCGGCCGCGCAGGCCTCTATCACGGGCGCGCACGAGCAGCTACGGGTCTTTTAAATGCTTCTTCCTCTCCTCTTTTTGGCCAAGTTTGGATGGTGGGTTTCTTTGGGGTTTTCTCTCTCCTCTTTGAGGGGTTAAACCCTAACATCTCTCCATCAATCTTCACATAAATTAGGCTTAGATTTAGTTTTAATCTTTGTTTTTATACTTTGCAATGTAGATTAAGAGTAATTTAGGGTATTTTAGAGAGAGAAAGTGAAGAGCTTCAATGGTGGATTGAAGAAGATGAAGATGCAAAGTGACATTGTTTTGGATTCCTTTTCAATACTTCAATGAGCATTCTAAACTCTATCTCATTTATTGTTCTTTCTTAATTTCTTGCTTGATTAGAGTAGTTGTTTAGTTTAATTGCTTCTCTTTGTTCTTCTTGTTGGGTTTTGTGTTAGTTGTTCATGATTAGTGAGTAATTCCCTTTACTAAGGGATTGGTGATAGCATGTGGTGAATCTTGAATGTATTAGGCTAGACAAATGTTGGTTATATGTGATTAAATATACCTTGTAACCATGTTTTACTAATTACTCCATGTGAATGGCCAATCATGTGTTGTAATTGGGTGGATTGAACTAAGTTATGACGATAGTGTAACTTAGGGATATCCATTAGGTGATCGATTCTATGCAAAAACCTTAACTTTCACAGCTTATGACGATAGTATGAGCATGTGTTAAGTTGGGAAAGCCTTTGACCCCGATAGGTGGTTAGATGGTATTGTTGGTATTGCCTTATATGATATATTTGGTTTGCATGTAAACTCATTTCCATTGCCTAACTTTATTGAAGATCATTGTCATGTTTGACCCTCTCCCTTGGTGTTAGTTTAACTTAATATAAATCTCATTTTTGTTTATTGTTCTATCCATCCTATCTCTTTGACCTAGCTTAATTGGTGGTGGTGTTGATAGTGTTTATGTCGTCTCCGTGGTTCAACCCTCTACTTACCACTAAACTTGTTTAGTGTAGGTGTAGGTTTATAAATATTGTTTGGTTGAGGGTAGTTAGTCCAACGACCTAATTATCCTTCACCAATCCGTATACCACGGTTCCTCTTCTTCTTCATCCTGGATTACTTCATCATCTTCTATAGCTTGAATATAGGCCGGTTTGTGCCTTTTTCTATAGTTAGAGGCATTTGCTTGATTTCCATAGGAATTCTAACCATTGAGGCTAGTCTTGCCAAGGTATCAACAAATTCATTTTCGTCTCTAGGTAGATTTGTGTATTCTACCTTTTCTAATTGATTAGTAAGAGTTTCCAGATAAGTATGGTAAGGGGCTAGACTTTCGCTCCTTACTTTCCACCTTTTGGAGATTTGATTGATGATCAATGAAGAGTCTCCGAATATCGGTAACCTTTTTAATCCCAATCCCAAGGCTGTTTAAAGGCCTACCACGCATGCTTCGTATTCAACAGCGTTGTTGGTAACGTCGAAATAAAGATTTATGGAGATTGGGACATGCTCTTATTTAAGTGATACTATTAATACTCCAACACCACATCCCTTTTGGTTTGAGGCTCCGTCAAAGTACAAGGTCCAAGTATCATCTTCAGTGACCATCAAGTCGTCATCTGGAAATTCGTTGTTGTGTATTGGTGTCGAGTCTTCTATTGGAAAGTCTGCTAGAAAATCCAATACCACCGATCTTAACTTGGTTGTGGCCCACACCAAGGCGAGGCACAATTTCTCAAGTGGTGTATAGCGTGCCTCATATTCGAGCATTTTCTTGCTTAGATAGTAGATCGCATTTTCTTTGCCTTCTACTTCTTGTGCAAGCACGGCTCCCATTGTCTCTTTGGTAACTGTTAAGTACAGCCTAAGAGGTATTCTCGGAAGTGCTAAAGGGAGGATTTGCGAGATAGGATTTGATCTTTTCAAAGGTTTTTTGACACTCGTCATCCCATATCACTGGTACATTCTTTTTAAGCCTTTTAAAGATTGGTTCACATATTGTCGTCAATTTTGATATGAACCTGCTTATGTATTGCAACTGGCCAATAAATCCTCGAATTCGCTTCTCGGTTTTGGGCGGTGGAATTGACATGATTGCCTTGATCTTTGTTGGGTCTATCTCTATTCCTTTAGAGCTTATGACATAACCCTTAAGATTGCCTGAGGTGACTCCAAAAGCACATTTAGACGGGTTCAACCTCATATTGTATTTTCTTAGCCTTTCGAAAAATTTTCTTAAGGCTACTTTATGGCCTGGGCGAGTTTTTCACTTTACAATCATGTCGTCCACATATACTTCAACTTCTTTATGCATCATGTCATGGAGCAAGGCAGTCGCTTGATGAGTGTCATTTATGTCACTCATAAGGTAGTCTTTTAGGATGTTTTCATCTCCTTTTTATGCTTTCTTATCTTATTTTTGGTCCTTTTTCCTTTAATTCCTTTCTTTCTTTCCTTGAGTTTTTCGTGCTTTCTTCATGTTTTCCTTTTATTTGGTTCTTTTTCCCTTTTATTCCTATCCGTTGTTTGTTCTTGTAGGTACCTAGGACTTGTCTTTCCAAGGGGATCAAGATGGGCTATATTGACTAAGCAAGGATGAAGTAATCGGCTTGGAGAGGGATAAGAGAGGGCATGGAGAGGGCTTGGAGAGTCCTTGGAGAGGGCATCAAGCCCTACAAGTTTGCCGCGGGTGCGGGCTCGTATGCACCAAGTGGCCAATTTCGACCAGGAACTCTCCGCGGGCGCGGGTAGTCTTGAGAGACCGCTCCATACCATAGAGACCGTGACCCTCTAATCACCCTTTAGGAGTAGGGGATTCGATGTGCCCTTGCGGCGGGTGCGGAGGCCTTTGCTGCGAGCGCAGGATAGAAGACCCGCGCGCGCTGGTGTTGCCCAAATAGCCCACGGAGTTTATTATGGGTTCCGTACCCATTTCCCCGCGGGCGCGGGGTTTACTAGAGAGGGCGCGGGGATCCCGTTTTCCTTCTTTTCCTATTAATACACTTGTTATTCCTTTTAGAAAAAAAAATTTAGATAATTTTCATTAGCTTAGTGATATAGAGAGAAGTTAGAGAGAAGTTCTTGGTATTGGATTTGTATTTCAACATTTGATCAATTGTGCTTGGATTTCTTCATCTTCAATCATTAATGTTAGTAAGAATTTCTTCTTCTAGTTCATCTCTTTACTTGTTTGTTTTAGTTTCATGTTTGATTGTTTGATTTGCTTGGATTTGAATTGGATATTGTAGTTGATATTGCTTTCTCTTGATTTTTATTTAGAATGATGATCAATTCTAATTCTAGTGATTTGTTCTTGAGTTACACCATGATTAGTGAGTAGATTAGTTGCTAGGGAGAAGGGGAAGCACGCTTGATTGATAATTTGTGCTAGTTGATGATCTTCGATTGATTGAAATGTTGTAATAAAAATGGTTGACATAGTTTTGCATGTGATTAATTAGATTAGGAATGATCAACCGATAAGATTAATCTAGATTGCATTTCCATTCTTAATGACACGACCCATCAATTTGAGAATTGCTTTAATTGATTGAGTTTGATTGTGAATTTCCTTGATTAGTCATTCATAGTGACCCCTAGCTTGGCCTCTAGGAGATAGCTCTTGAACTCTCTTGATTGCTACTATTGTTTGTCCTTTGCAATTCTTGAATCAAGCAAAGAAACTATCAATTAGCACGATTATTGAACTAGCATGTGGAACCTATATCCCTAGTGATTAGGGGATTTTTATCCACCAATCACCGTCTGACAAGTGGACCAACCAGGTTCCGCCACGTGTTCTTCACGAAGGCCAACAGGAACCTACCACGTGTCAATCACAGATACGTCCTCCACGGACCACTTAAGACACGCCACGTGTCCGCCCATGCCAAATGGGAAAACCGGCCATCAAGGCCCAATTCAGTCTAGAGGCCCGATCAGCCCTAGGTTTACCTTAAACCTAGAGAGTTGCACGCTTCTCAAGGCTATAAATACTCGATTAATCCTCATTAATCAGGGGATCGAAGAATCACGAGATCAAGCAGAGAAGAACAGAGTTATTAACAACCGGCTAATCTCGCTAACGACGCAGATTACCAACACTAAACACTCTCACCTAGAGAGATCTCATTACTATAATTTCTGTATTAATTACTCCCTAATCAGGTACTAACTTGACCGTTGGAGGCGGAGCTCTCAGGAGTCTCCGTTATTTTGCAGGTACAGGCGTCCGGTTCCAGTCTCGGAATTGTAACTCTCCCGCAGGACATCAGAAAACCCCGAAACATTTGGCGCCGTCTGTGGGGAGAGTACTTCAGAGATGGCATCCAAGTCTGTACCGACTCCAGAAGAGAGGCGTCCCCTAGACGACCCTCAAGTCCAGTCGGACCATGATACCGAAAGTGAATTTGAAGCTGAAACCCCTAAGGGCCCGACGTACCCGTCATACCGAAATGAGGGAACGGGAGTATCCTCAAACAGGAAGCGAGCCAGCAGGCGCACCGCTTGCTCGGCAACAGCCGACTGATGGGTCTGCTCCCATCACAAGGAACGAACTCATGACCTTCATGAGGGACTTCAAGGGAGAGATCCAAGAGTTGATCAACAAAAAACCGCCTGCTTCAGTCAAAGAGCAGTCGGCCAAGAAACCTTCCACTTCACTGAAGAGGAAGCCAGTTCAAGGGCGAGAGGCGACTCCCCATCCTAAATCCAAGAAGCGGGAGCCGTCTGCTCTTGATTTCACAAAACTCCGTTATCCTACGGGAAATAGGAAACCGGTTCGTCATATTCAGGCGGACGGGTCAAAGAAAACGTTCACAGATGCTCGGCACCTGCTAGAGCAGAAGAAGAGTGACCGATTATCAGAGTCGGCTTCTACTTCAAATCTTCAGGACAGTTTGCGAAATGCCTCGATGAGGCATACTCAGTCGTACCATGAGAGTCAGTCAGGCGGCACCTCCCGTCAGTCCGGCTTTCATAGTGCCCAGGCGGTACCAAACTTACCATTTGTGCCGCAACAACAGTATTTTATGCAGCCACCTCCATTTGGTGGACCTGCAGCAAAAAACGTCCAACCTATGGACTGGCAGCTACGGCTGCTTAGACTTGGTGAACAGCCGTCGGCCTTCTCTAAGGAAATTACTGAAGCCGCTCAGCCGACCAAAGTAAAAAATGTTCTAGTAGGCGCCTATGACGGCACTACTAACCCAGAAGACCATCTGATGGCATTCACCAACCTGATGTACCTTCAAGGGTTGGATGATCCCACTTGGTGCAAATGTTTCCCAGCGACTCTCAAGGGAATTGCACAGCAATGGTTCGGCAACCTGCCGACTGGTTGTGTAAACAGCTTCAGGACGCTTGCTTACTTATTTGCCTCCAACTTCGCAATGAACATCCCTGCGAAGAAAACGACCCTTGATTTGGGAACAATTCAGCAGGGCGAGAAAGAGGGGCTTCGTTCCTACATCAGGCGGTTCAACCTGATGAGAATACAGATTCAGGGGTTACCGGATGAGGTAGCTTATACTGACTTTTTTAGAGGTCTCAAAGACGGGTCTACCTTCAAATTTGATTTAGTTCGAAAAAGGGTGGCGACTCTTCAAGAGGCCTTGATTGAAGCAGAAGCCTATATACAGGCGACTGATCTGTGTACGATGAAACAGTCGGACGGGAAGAGGTTCGACAAAAGAGAGGGACGACAGAAATAGTCGTCCAACAAAGATGAAAAAAGAAAAGAGGTCTGGGCGGCTGATTCCTCTAAACAGCCGGCCCAGAAAAAGAAAAAAGAATTCAAACCATACTCCCCAAAGTATGTGTTTAACAAGGATAACCAGTTTATCCTAAAAGAAATAAAGGGACGGCTCTCAATTGAGAAGCCGCTCCCCATGAAGGGTTCTGCGAGCAACCGGAACCAAGACAAAATCTGTGCTTATCATGATGACATTGGTCATCACACCAATGACTGCATCAGTCTCATGCGGTACCTAGACCGCTTGGCTGATCAAGGTGATCTTGACACTTATGTCAAGAAATCTACGGGGAATACTTCCTCAAAAAAGCAGTCGGCCAAAAAGAATCAACAGGCCGACAGTTCCGATACAGATGATGCAGTCGTCTACACCATTACAGGCGGCTTCTCAGGAGGCGGCCCCACTATTAGGGGCAACAAAGATAATATAAGGCGGTTAGATGTAAATTCCGTTCACCAAGAACGGCCGTCCAAATATACATTTCCTGAGATTGTCATCACTGAAGAGGATCTAGGAGGAATAAGGGGGCCGCATGACGACCCTCTCGTTATTGAATGTAAAGTGGCCAACCAGAGAGTTGGCCGAATCCTCATAGATACCGGGAGCTCTTCAGATCTCATCAGCAGCAAATGTCTGTCAAAGCTGAAATATCAGACGGACTGCATACATCCGGCCTCCCACCCTTTAATAGGTTTTGGAGGAGGAGTCGTCCACCCACTGGGACGAGTGGATCTACCCATTCGCCTGGGCGAAAAAGGGGAAGGACGACACATGGTAGTCCGGTTCCTAGTGGTAGAGGAACTCTCGGCCTACAACATGATTCTGGGTCGACCAACCCTGAATAATTCCAAGGCTGTTATAATCCCGTCACTTATGCTGCTTAAGTTTGAAAGGGATAATGGAACAGTCGGCTCCCTAAGGGGAGATCAGAGGATGGCCCGAGAGTGCTATCTCTCGGATGTCAAGCCCACTGTTATGGCCACTGGGTCAAGTGGAGAAAAAACAGACCTTGACAATGTCAAGGAGAGTGCGCCTGTTCAAGAAACAGGCGACAGAAAAAGAAAGGCGTCCCAGACAGAGTCCGCAAGAAAGGCAAGAAAATAGCAATCATTGGCAGAGGACCGGCCGGATGAGTTCCGCCCTCAGCCGGCTGGTGAGCATGCGGACCTGATATTAGACGACTCCCATCCTGACCGAACAGTCAAAGTAGGGACGACTGCTCTGAGAAACCTTGGTGACGACTTTCACAACCTGTTGAAAGAATACAAGGACATCTTTGCATTTGAAGTCCATGAAATGCCAGGCATTAGTCCTGATCTGGCAGTACACAAACTCGCTGTGGATCCGAAAAAGAAGCCGGTACGACAAAAGAAGCGGGACCATGGTGAAGAAAGAGGTCAGGCGGCAGCCGCTGAAGTCAAAAAATTACTTGATGCAGGGTTCATTCGGCAATGTTACTTCCCAGATTGGGTTGCAAATGTGGTGCTTGTTAAAAAGCCGAATGGCACCTGGCGAATGTGTTTAGACTACACAGACTTGAACAAGGCGTGCCCCAAAGACAGTTACCCTCTGCCTAAAATTGATAACCTGGTCGACTCAACAGCCGGCCATGCCTTGATGAGTTTTATGGACGCCTATTCTGGTTTTCATCAAATTCCTTTATGGAAGAAAGATCAGGAGAAGACGGCCTTCGTCACTGATCAGGGATTATACTGTTACACGGTCATGCCGTTTGGTCTTAAGAATGCCCCGGCTACCTTCCAACGAATGATAAACACAGTGTTCTTTGATCAGATTGGGAGAAACGTCGAGGCATACATTGATGATATGATTGTCAAGACTAAACTTCAGGAAGATCATCTGACGGACCTCCGAGAAACTTTCGCCACACTCAGGCGGCACCATGTCATGCTCAATCCCAAGAAATGTGTATTTGGAGTTGAGTCTGGGAAATTTCTCGGATTTCTTATCAACCAGAGAGGAATAGAGGCGAACCCTGAGAAGGTACAGGCGGTCATTGACATGCAGTCGCCTCGTACCGTCCGAGAGGTTCAGAAGTTAACAGGTTGTCTGGCGGCCTTGGGAAGATTCCTAAGCCGATCAGGCGACAAATGCCTATACTTTTTCCAGGCAATTAAGAAAAAGGCAAGGTTTGAATGGGGGCCGGATGCTGAGGCCGCCTTCCAGAAATTAAAGGTTCACTTGCATTCCTTGCCGAGGCTGGTCAGCCCTTTGCCCAAAGAAAATCTCTACATGTACCTGGCCGTCTCTGATCATGCGTTAAGCGCGGTGCTCCTTGCTGAAAGGGACGGCTGTCAACTTCCGGTCTACTTTGTCAGTCACGTACTGAAAAATGCCGAGTTGAGGTATCCCCTAGTGGAGAAATTTGGTCTTGCACTCTTCATGGCTGTTAAAAAATTGAAGCCCTACTTTCTGGCACATGCAGTCGTCGTGTATACCGACCAACCGATCAAGCGGCCCCTTACCACCATGGAGTCCTCCGGACGAATGATCAAATGGGCCATAGAAATGCAAAGTCTCGAAGTTACTTTCGAGCCTAGAAAAGCAGTGAAGGGGCAAGCCTTTGCTGACTTTATTGTAGAGATGACTCGTCCTCCTGACTCTCAAGTTCCAGACCAAGTCTGGAAGGTATATGTGGACGGAAGCTCTACTTCAAACGGTTGTGGAGCAGGCGTCGTATGTCAATCTCCAGAGGGCGACAGGTTCGAGTATGCTCTACGCTTCAGTTTCCAGGCTTCAAACAATGAGGCAGAATATGAAGCTTTACTAGCCGGGATCCGCATGTGTAAGGCGGCAGGGGCAAGGAAAATAGACGCCTGTTCTGATTCACAACTGATAGTGAGTCAATACAATGGCGAATACGAAGCAACACATCCGGCCATGATCAAGTATTTACAGGCGGTCCGACAAGCAGTCGGCTCCCTTGAGGATTTCCATCTGATCCAAGTGCCGAGATCAGAAAACAACCAGGCAGATTCACTTTCGAAATTAGCATCATCCGCCTCCTCCGATACTCCTCGAACTGTGTTTTGGGAAGTAATGGAGAAGAGAAGCATCGAGAAAAATCCTATTGGAATCCTAGACAGAAGCTCAACCTGGATGGATTCAATCAGGGCATATCTGACAAACGGTACACTGCCGGATGATCCTCAACAGGCGGCAGCACTGAAAAAACGAGCCTCCTGTTTTGAAATGATACAGGGAGAACTCCACAAGAGGGGACACCTTCAACCCTTCTTAAAGTGTGTTACTCCTGAAAAGGGACGAGAGATACTAGATGATCTTCACTCTGGTTTCTGTGCTTCCCATATAGGTGGTAGGATGCTTGCTCAAAGGGCAAGGCGGCAGGGCTACTTTTGGCCTACTTTGGAAGCAGATGCAATGGAGATGGTGAAAAAATGTGACAAGTGCCAAAGGTTTGGCAAATTAATTCACCGTCCGGCTACTGACCTCACTACCATTCACAGCCCACTACCGTTTGCTAAGTGGGGCATGGACATTCTGGGTCCATATACGCCTGCTACAGGCGGCAGAAGGTATATACTTGTTGCCGTTGACTACTTCACTAAATGGGTAGAGGCGGAGGCTGTAAAGGGAATCAAGACGAAAGATGTAATTTCATTCATTTGGAAAAACGTCATCACTCGGTTCGGGGTTCCCATGTCTATGGTTTTTGATAATGGTCCCCAATTTGAGACGCCTGTTCTCAAAAGCTTGTTGGGAGACCAAGGAATTGCACATTACTTTGCATCTGTCGGCCGTCCACAAGCAAACGGCCAGGTAGAAGCCTTTAATAAAATCATCTGAGACGGTCTCAAGAAAAAGATTGAACGAGCAGGCGGCCTATGGGCAGATGAACTACCACATGTTCTTTGGGCCATTAGGACGACTGAAAAAGGGGCGACTGGAGAAACTCCCTTCCTCCTAACTTATGGTGCAGAAGCTGTTCTTCCAATAGAACACTACGAGCCGACTCTTCGAGTAATGCTATATGACGAAGAGGCAAACTGGGAAGCTATGCGCCTGGCATTAGACTCACTTCCTGAAAAGAGGGGCAATGCTGTTTTGCGCCATGAGATCTATCGCCTGAGAATGACTAGATCATACAACAAAAAAGTACACAGGCGTCCACTCAAAGTAGGGGACTTTGTACTTAGAAAAATGGAAGCAGTTGGTAGGGCTAATGAGTCTGGCAAACTAACTCCCAACTGGGAAGGACCCTACCGAATCTATGCGGAAGTCAGGGACGGTACCTACCGTCTGGAAACACCAGACGGACAACCGTTGCCTCGAACCTGGAATGTAGATAACCTTAAAAAATATTTTTTCTGAATGATGTAAAGTAAAGAGCTACTTAATAAAGTTTGCACTTACTATTCAATTTTGTATTACGAGGGGCATGCCTTCTGTACCTTTACAGTCGGCTACTCTCCATTGAGTATTTTTACTCTATCTCCAGAGGGGCATGCCGTCTGGACCTTTACAGTCGGCTACTCTCCATTGAGTTTCACTCTTTATCTTTAGAGGGGCATGCCGTCTGTTCCTTTACAATCGGCTACTCTCCATCGAGTATTTTACTCACAATACTTGGCTAAAAAGATTAGGGCCTGGCCGATCCTGTAACTAACAGGCGGCTACCCTTCTTTTACTTAGCACCTACGTTCACCAAGAACTTACCAAGGCCACCGGCCGAATGATCAGACCAGGCGCCAAGCCACCTGATCAAATCTACAAAACTAATTCGACCTGTCCCAACATCATAGCAGGCGTCCGACGGCATCCCTCCGGATGAAATTCGTCGCAGAGAGCAGCTCCCTTTTGGGTGGAACATTGTTCTATAAACTAATTACACGACACCTATACGACTGTCCCCAAGGGCAACCACGTAGCCGTTTTTGAGACAAGGATAACTCTATCACTAACCAAACCAGTGGTAGCAGTTGACATCTGAGTCAGATAACCGCCTGTATTACTTGGGATAAATGCAGGGGGTACCTATTGAGTTAATAGCCAACAAACATTGGCGAATCAAGGGGTCTAGCCGGCCTACGCCGCCTGGTACCTCTACTTCTCAAACAAAAGTGACGACGACTGAGTAACTCCAAAGTTAACTCATAGTCACTCCTTCAAATTTGGTATGGAATCCAAAAAGTTTGAGTCGTCCGCCTGTTTTAAACAAACAAGGGCACTCGAACCCCTATTCCTACTAGATAACCTATTGAGTTAATAGCCAACAAACATTGGTGAATCAAGGGGTCTAGCCGGCCTACGCCGCCTGATACCTCTACTACTCAATCAAGATTGTGACAAAGACTAAGTAACTCCTATGTTAACTTAATAGTCACTCAAACTTAGTATGGAGCCTAAAAGGTATGAGTCGTCCACTTGTTTTTAATAAACAAAGGCTCTCAACCAATACTCTTGCTAGGTTAACAAATAACGAGTTAAAAGCAAACATTGGCGATAAAGGGAAACAACCGGTACCCGCCGCTTGTTTTCCTACTTAATTCCCTGGCTACTAGGTAATTCTATTTACTTGGTCAAATTGAATAAAGAGTTCGAATACCGATTGATTAAATGGCCGACTGATCATCTATCCTGAAAACAGACAACCAGTCGTCCAGGGGCATAGGCGGCATACTTACTATTTGTACCTGTCTTAACGTTCGGCCATACACAACAGTCGGTCTAGTGAGCAAATTTCAAATACTTAGACAAATTTGAACCGGCCATACACAACAGTCGGTCTAGTGAGCAAATTTCAAATACTTAGACAAATTTGAACCAAAACAAAAAATTTGATTAAAAATGAGCCGGCCATAAAAGACCAGCAGAATATTCAAAACCCCGGCCCCCTGGCCGGGTAATTACAAAGCAAACGGCACGCAGGCCGTGAAAAGAAAAAATACTTAAAGCTTAAGAAGGGGGCAGTTCAGTATCAGCAGCAGCCGCCTGGTCAGCACTCTTCTTGCTGGACTCGGCCTTAGCTGCACCATCTTTTGATGCCTTACCCCCAAGTGGCACAAGCGCCACAACCGGCTCTTCCTCCTCCAACGCACCGTCCAACGCCTCTTCTTCAGCAGCCGCCAGGATCTGTTGATTATATATTTCCGAACACTGGCGGTACGTTCTTTCCCATGAGGCAAAGTCGGCACTGGGGAACAGTCGTTCCCAGGTCATGCGTTGGATTTGAGCGGAGTCTTCCACCATCTCCCGGACGAGCTCTTGTTTCTCTTGCTCGGCCTTATCCGAGAGCTCTTGGGTAAGACTCTTCTCCTGGTTCACCAGGCGTTCTTTTACGTTAGCCAAAGATTTCTCCATGGCTTCGTAAGAGTGCATTTTTTGGCGAAGGGGTTTCAGCTCGGCTTTAAGGTTGGTGACGGTCCCCTCCAGCTCGTCAACCTTCTTTTGGGCCGCCTCTAGCTGAGCCCGAACAGCGGCGGTCGCCTGCGCCTGATAATAAAGAAGATCAATGGTCAGTACTTCATTTTGGGCAATTTGAAACATTGCCTTATCACAGCTGGAGGCGGCCATAGCCTTTGCGGCCTTTACCTCTTTGTTTTTCCGATCAATCGGCTTGCGAAGGCTGTTGACTCGGAGCAGGGCCTAAGTACAAAGAAAAACAGGCGTCAGTTTCCAATCAAAAGAGTTAACAGGCGTCCTGGAACTCAAAAGCTCAAAAAGGTGCTAAGTATACCTCAGCTAGGACCCCTGAAATTCAATCAAGGTCAAGGGTGCCGGCACCCTTGACCGCCTCCCTGTCAGATGGAGGAACTACTTTAACCATTGACTTGGCTACCTCAACCAAGTCAAGTCCCTGGGGGCCGGCTGCATTAAGCGAAAGGAAAAAACAAGTTAGACCTAATCAAGAAGCAAGGGTGAGTTTTTACAAGCAAGTGTCCATACATCTAGGCGGCCCCGCCTGGGTTTTTGAAGAAGTGGCCGGCTGCTTCTCAGCCGCCACTGTTTTCCTGGAAGACCTAGGAGAGCTTGCAACAGTTGTCCTCCGGGCCTTGGGGTCCGGCTGTTGCGAGGAAGAAGCCCTTGGAGTGCCAGACTGAAAACAAAAAGAGTTAGTATATGCATAAGACAACTAAAAGAGGAAGAGTTTTCAAAGCTTACCAAGGGTGCCTCCTTGTTAGGGGAGTCGGCATACGTCTGTTTCATGAGCGAGGCCCGCAATATGGCCGCTGCAGTCTTGGATGCTGTTATTTTACTCATGGCGTCAGCTGCAAGAAATAAACAGCAAAGTTAGTAAAAATCCCAAGTAAACAAGGCGTGAAAAAACAGAGTATTCGTCAGGCCGGCTACCTCTAGAGCACCGACTGCTGAGGCCACAGGCGGCCAAGAAGTACTCGTCATAGAGCCACTTGAAGCTCGGGACGCAGTTTAGGGGTACTTGCTCTCGTACCCCTGAAGTAGAGTTCACCCTAGTCTCTACTTTGAAGAGTCCTTTGTCTAGGATCTCTTTTTTAGCCTTTGGGGGAACAGGCGGCATGCTGCGGCCGCCTGCGAGAAGAGGCGGATCCCTATTCCACTTGTTAAAACGTTTGTTCAGCTCCGTGTCTGAACCCTCGATAATAAGGAAGGTGTTCCGCCAATCCTTCCATTTGTTCGCCTTACCTTTTGTCATAAGGTAACCCCTATGGCTTGTTAGTTGGTACCAGCCGGTACCTCCCAACTTAGGGGTCCGGCTGAGATAGTTCATATGGGCGAAAGCCTCAAAGCTTGGCTCCACCCCGTACATTTCGCACCCGGCCACATAGCCGAGTACGTTTACCCAAGAGTTGGGGGCTAACTGCCATAACCCCAGATCATACCCATCTAAAATCCGCTGAACAGCCGGATGTAATGGGAAGCGCAGTCCAGCTTTGATGGCCGCCACATAGCAGCCAAAGCAGCCGTCACCATAGCTGGTACCAGCCGGCCAGACGATAGTGTCTTCTGGATCCGGCACGAACAGTAAAAATTCCGGGCCCATTTTGTGGTTAGCAATAAAGCTCGCCACGTTGTCTCGCATGGTTGCAATCCGGCCCCGGGGTACCCTGCAGTAGTAGGGGGCGTTTTCCTCTCTGTAAGAGGCGGACGGCTCTGCCCAATTATCCCCCTTCTCAACTGCATGAGAACGTCTCGCCTCTTGTAGGCGGCTATGTTTTTCTTCTGAGCCAGGAGAACTGTGGCCAGAAGAGCTGGATTCGGACTCGTCCCCTGACGAGTCCGAAGAGGACGACTCCTCCCCTCTCCTAGAGGGGCCCGCCTCCTCTCCCTTAGAAGGAGCAGAAGGAAAATTAGACATGTCCACAGTAAGATGGGAAGGGAACACCTTGGCCCCTCTCTCAGAACTGTCAGCTTGACAGTCGCCTCGTTCTACATCTGGCGCCTGGTCAGATGTTTCACTAAGGAGCACCCTTTGGGAGGAGCCGTCTGAGTTTGATATCATAGCAGTCTTTTTTGTTCTGGCCATCACGTTCTGCATAGACACAGATACAGTCGGACTTTGTATAAAGGGAAAAGATGGGTCCAGAAAAGGGCAGGCGGCACTCCTAGTCCTAGATTCAGCCGTCCCCGGTGACCGGCTGATCACTAACTTAGGGCGTGTCATGTGCTTCCATGGTGCCATTTCAAAAAATAAAAAGAAAATTAAGAGTAAGAGAACTGAGTTACCTGAACGAGTGACGGTTGATGAAGTCTTGAAAGTTCGGGTCAGTCGGCTTGTCAGAACAGGCGGTAGGCAGAAAAAGTCCGAAATGTCAGAGCAAGTTCAGGGGTCCGAATGTTCTCGCAAAGTTCTCAAATGTGAAAATGACCGAAGTCAGCACTTCCTTTTATAGGCAAAGTGAGAAGGCGAAGGGTCGCTTCCAAATTCAAAATTTGGGCGGGAAAATCTCTCGGCCGTCTGCAAGGTGACACCTGTAACAGGCCGTCGCCTGTCACCGTGCGACACCTGTCACAGGCGACACGTGACCAGTCGCGTGCCACCTGTGAGGGGCAAATGATTAGGGGATTTTTATCCACCAATCACCGTCTGACAAGTGGACCAACCAGGTTCCGCCACGTGTTCTTCACGAAGGCCAACAGGAACCTACCACGTGTCAATCACAGATACGTCCTCCACGGACCACTTAAGACACGCCACGTGTCCGCCCATGCCAAATGGGAAAACCGGCCATCAAGGCCCAATTCAGTCTAGAGGCCCGATCAGCCCTAGGTTTACCTTAAACCTAGAGAGTTGCACGCTTCTCAAGGCTATAAATACTCGATTAATCCTCATTAATCAGGGGATCGAAGAATCACGAGATCAAGCAGAGAAGAACAGAGTTATTAACAACCGGCTAATCTCGCTAACGACGCAGATTACCAACACTAAACACTCTCACCTAGAGAGATCTCATTACTATAATTTCTGTATTAATTACTCCCTAATCAGGTACTAACTTGACCGTTGGAGGCGGCGCTCTCAGGAGTCTCCGTTATTTTGCAGGTACAGGCGTCCGGTTCCAGTCTCGGAATTGTAACTCTCCCGCAGGACATCAGAAAACCCCGAAACACCTAGTATTTAGCTTCTTGAATTACTTGATTATTCTAATTTTGTTACCATAATACTAACAATTTTCTCACTACAATCTTCGCAATAACTTGATTTAGGCTATAGTTAATACCGACTCACTCCTTTGGTTCGACCCTATAATTGCCTTATACTTTTATTAGGTTGGTTTAGGATTTTATAAGTTGTGTTTGATTTTGGGATAGACAATTAACGACTCGTTTATTCCTCTATCATCGCTGCACGTTGGTAAGTAGCACCCGCGTTTTTCAACCCGAATGGCATTACTGTGTAGTATAAGTACCCCATGGTGTTATGAAGGTTGTTTTCTCCATGTCTTCTTCTGCCAGAGAATCTGATTATAGCCCGCGTATCCATCCATGAATGAGAGAAGTGTGTGATTTTCTGTGTTATCCACCAGAATATCGATGTGTGGTAAAGGGAAGTCTTCCTTTGGAATTGCCTTATTTAGATCACGATAGTCGACACACATTCTTACTATTCCATCCTTTTCCGGAAGTGGGACGACGTTGGCGACCCATTCGTGGCATTTAGATACCTTGATGAAACCTACAGTTATTTGTTTTTGAACTTCTTCTTTTATTTTAATAGCTACGTCGGGTTTCATTCGACGTAACTTTTATTTTATAGGTTTCGTTCCTGGAATTAGTGGTATGGTGTGTTGAGCTATTTCTCTATTAATGCCTTGCATATCTTCATATGACCAAGCGAATACATCGATGGATTATTTAAGCAAGTTAATTAAAACGGTTCTTTCTTGTTCATTAAGTGTTTGTCCGATTTTAACTTCTCTTTTATTGGTTGAATCATTTGAGATATCAACCGTCTCAGTTTCTTCAATTATCGGTGTTTTCTTTTCAAGTGTTTCCATTTCATTAATAAGTTCTTTGTCTTTTTCATTGTTAGTTAAGCAATGCTCATCATCTTGGGTTAAAGAAGAACACAAGGAGTAAGGAGAAGAAACCTTATTATTAAACTCTGAGATCATTACATCAAAGAGTGATATGTCCTTAGGGACTTGATCACTAACTATTCTAGGGGAAGGGATAGAAGTTCACCCTAGTCTCTACTTTGAAGAGTCCTTTGTCTAGGATCTCTTTTTTAGCCTTTGGGGGAACAGGCGGCATGCTGCGGCCGCCTGCGAGAAGAGGCGGATCCCTATTCCACTTGTTAAAACGTTTGTTCAGCTCCGTGTCTGAACCCTCGATAATAAGGAAGGTGTTCCGCCAATCCTTCCATTTGGTCGCCTTACCTTTTGTCATAAGGTAACCCCTATGGCTTGTTAGTTGGTACCAGCCGGTACCTCCCAACTTAGGGGTCCGGCTGAGATAGTTCATATGGGCGAAAGCCTCAAAGCTTGGCTCCACCCCGTACATTTCGCACCCGGCCACATAGCCGAGTACGTTTACCCAAGAGTTGGGGGCTAACTGCCATAACCCCAGATCATACCCATCTAAAATCCGCTGAACAGCCGGATGTAATGGGAAGCGCAGTCCAGCTTTGATGGCCGCCACATAGCAGCCAAAGCAGCCGTCACCATAGCTGGTACCAGCCGGCCAGACGACAGTGTCTTCTGGATCCGGCACGAACAGTAAAAATTCCGGGCCCATTTTGTGGTTAGCAATAAAGCTCGCCACGTTGTCTCGCATGGTTGCAATCCGGCCCCGGGGTACCCTGCAGTAGTAGGGGGCGTTTTCCTCTCTGTAAGAGGCGGACGGCTCTGCCCAATTATCCCCCTTCTCAACTGCATGAGAACGTCTCGCCTCTTGTAGG
The DNA here is from genome assembly GCF_001683475.1 of Chenopodium quinoa. NCBI lineage: Eukaryota > Viridiplantae > Streptophyta > Magnoliopsida > Caryophyllales > Amaranthaceae > Chenopodium > Chenopodium quinoa. Next base: position 169,511 of record NW_018744331.1, on the reverse strand, counting down.
CGGCTATGTTTTTCTTCTGAGCCAGGAGAACTGTGGCCAGAAGAGCTGGATTCGGACTCGTCCCCTGACGAGTCCGAAGAGGACGACTCCTCCCCTCTCCTAGAGGGGCCCGCCTCCTCTCCCTTAGAAGGAGAAGAAGGAAAATTAGACATGTCCACGGTAAGATGGGAAGGGAACACCTTGGCCCCTCTCTCAGAACTGTCAGCTTGACAGTCGCCTCGTTCTACATCTGGCGCCTGGTCAGATGTTTCACTAAGGAGCACCCTTTGGGAGGAGCCGTCTGAGTTTGATATCATAGCAGTCTTTTTTGTTCTGGCCATCACGTTCTGCATAGACACAGATACAGTCGGACTTTGTATAAAGGGCAAAGATGGGTCCAGAAAAGGGCAGGCGGCACTCCTAGTCCTAGATTCAGCCGTCCCCGGTGACCGGCTGATCACTAACTTAGGGCGTGTCGTGTGCTTCCATGGTGCCATTTCAAAAAATAAAAAGAAAATTAAGAGTAAGAGAACTGAGTTACCTGAACGAGTGACGGTTGATGAAGTCCTGAAAGTTCGGGTCAGTCGGCTTGTCAGAACAGGCGGTAGGCAGAAAAAGTCCGAAATGTCAGAGCAAGTTCAGGGGTCCGAATGTTCTCGCAAAGTTCTCAAATGTGAAAATGACCGAAGTCAGCACTTCCTTTTATAGGCAAAGTGAGAAGGCGAAGGGTCGCTTCCAAATTCAAAATTTGGGCGGGAAAATCTCTCGGCCGTCTGCAAGGTGACACCTGTAACAGGCCGTCGCCTGTCATCGTGCGACACCTGTCACAGGCGACACGTGACCAGTCGCGTGCCACCTGTGAGGGGCAAATGATTAGGGGATTTTTATCCACCAATCACCGTCTGACAAGTGGACCAACCAGGTTCCGCCACGTGTTCTTCACGAAGGCCAACAGGAACCTACCACGTGTCAATCACAGATACGTCCTCCACGGACCACTTAAGACACGCCACGTGTCCGCCCATGCCAAATGGGAAAACCGGCCATCAAGGCCCAATTCAGTCTAGAGGCCCGATCAGCCCTAGGTTTACCTTAAACCTAGAGAGTTGCACGCTTCTCAAGGCTATAAATACTCGATTAATCCTCATTAATCAGGGGATTGAAGAATCACGAGATCAAGCAGAGAAGAACAGAGTTATTAACAACCGGCTAATCTCGCTAACGACGCAGATTACCAACACTAAACACTCTCACCTAGAGAGATCTCATTACTATAATTTCTGTATTAATTACTCCCTAATCAGGTACTAACTTGACCGTTGGAGGCGGAGCTCTCAGGAGTCTCCGTTATTTTGCAGGTACAGGCGTCCGGTTCCAGTCTCGGAATTGTAACTCTCCCGCAGGACATCAGAAAACCCCGAAACACCTAGTATTTAGCTTCTTGAATTACTTGATTATTCTAATTTTGTTACCATAATACTAACAATTTTCTCACTACAATCTTCGCAATAACTTGATTTAGGCTATAGTTAATACCGACTCACTCCTTTGGTTCGACCCTATAATTGCCTTATACTTTTATTAGGTTGGTTTAGGATTTTATAAGTTGTGTTTGATTTTGGGATAGACAATTAACGACTCGTTTATTCCTCTATCATCGCTGCACGTTGGTAAGTAGCACCCGCGTTTTTCAACCCGAATGGCATTACTGTGTAGTATAAGTACCCCATGGTGTTATGAAGGTTGTTTTCTCCATGTCTTCTTCTGCCAGAGAATCTGATTATAGCCCGCGTATCCATCCATGAATGAGAGAAGTGTGTGATTTTCTGTGTTATCCACCAGAATATCGATGTGTGGTAAAGGGAAGTCTTCCTTTGGAATTGCCTTATTTAGATCACGATAGTCGACACACATTCTTACTATTCCATCCTTTTCCGGAAGTGGGACGACGTTGGCGACCCATTCGTGGCATTTAGATACCTTGATGAAACCTACAGTTATTTGTTTTTGAACTTCTTCTTTTATTTTAATAGCTACGTCGGGTTTCATTCGACGTAACTTTTGTTTTATAGGTTTCATTCCTGGAATTAGTGGTATGGTGTGTTGAGCTATTTCTCTATTAATGCCTTGCATATCTTCATATGACCAAGCGAATACATCGATGGATTATTTAAGCAAGTTAATTAAAACGGTTCTTTCTTGTTCATTAAGTGTTTGTCTGATTTTAACTTCTCTTTTATTGGTTGAATCATTTGAGATATCAACCGTCTCAGTTTCTTCAATTATCGGTGTTTTCTTTTCAAGTGTTTCCATTTCATTAATAAGTTCTTTGTCTTTTTCATTGTTAGTTAAGCAATGCTCATCATCTTGGGTTAAAGAAGAACACAAGGAGTAAGGAGAAGAAACCTTATTATTAAACTCTGAGATCATTACATCAAAGAGTGATATGTCCTTAGGGACTTGATCACTAACTATTCTAGGGGAAGGGATAGAAGTAGGAGGTGCTACAACTAAGGACTTAGATGACTCTATAGGGAGACACTCTGACTCAGACTCAGACTTAGACAACTCTTCGAATATCGGTCCTTGCCCCGTCGTGATGGAGATCTTCCTTCCACTTGGAGTAGTCACTGTGACGGTTTTGCGCCACCCTTGTAGTGAACCTTCTGCTAGAGTGATTAGCTTCGAGGGATTGAAGCTTTCGCTTTGTAGGATTGTCTGAATGAGCGAGGAATTATCCTCTTTGTATGTTATCTCATCCTTTTCTCTCCCAAATAGTAATCCCATGACATTAAAGTCAAAGCATGGGGATGCTTTCTCCTTATCGACAAGAGTTGGGATTTCGTCTATGAAATAGCAATCTAAGAAAATTTCAAATCCCGTTTTCCTTATTCCATTTACGACAAATGGTTCGGGAAATTCGTAGCATGGAAAGTCCTCTCCTTCTTCTATAAATTGTCCATTAAGGGTAAGAGGTTACTTATCCATTGGGATTGCTTTCTTTTGGATGCGAGCATCCCTACGTGCCTTCGACTTTTCCTGGGCTCGCTTGAGATATTTCCGAGTTGGTTCAAAACCAAGTCCGAAAGTGTTTAATTTAGGGAGGCCAGGTGATTCCAATGGTTTTGCTATTCCTTTCATCTTTCCTAGGGTCATCCCAGGAAAATGTCCTCGCTTCTTCAGAATAGCGTTCAATATCATATTGGAGTGGGGGTCGTGGCAAAGAGGGGTCCTTTCATCCTCGATTAAGGAGACCTCTTCATTAAATCCCAACAAATATTCATCGTCTTCATCGAGCTCCACATTAATTATTGGATTCTCTATACATTTAATTCTCATAGGCGAAGCATCGATCGTAAAGGGAATTCCTCCAACTATAGCTTTTACTTGTTGGTGGAGAGATGAGGGGACGGCCTTTAGGTCATGAAGCCAAGGGCGTCCCAACAATAGATTGAATAAAGCTTTAATATCTACTACCTGGAAAGTAGTAGCGTGTTCTATCGCTCCCGCCGTTACATTCATAGTAATTTTACCAAGAGCTTGACGACGAGTGTTGTCATAGGCTATTATTCCTTGCGTTGACGGGGTTAAGTCTTCATCCCTTATGCCTAACATTCTCGCAGTTCTAAGTGGACAGACATTAATGGTTGATCCATTGTCTACAAGAGTCATAGGGACGTTCATTCTCTTGCAAACCACTATGAGGTTTAATGCCATATAATGCTTGTCACCTTCTGTTGGCAAATCCTTGTCGAAAAATGTGATCAAGTTGATGGGACTAGGGAAATCACTCGTGAGGAAATTAGCCAACCTATCCCTATTTTATCCAAGGCATTCATTACGGCCAACCTATGTTCTCGAGATGTTGCCAGAAGCTCCCATACGTTCATTTCAACTTTGGTTTTCTTGAACTGTTTGACAATGTCATTATCTTCTATGATAGGTGTGGGAATTTGCTGTGTGGTTGGCATGGGTTGTATCGAAACAGGAGGTTGCATTCTCCCAGATCTTGTGAGGACGTCTGTTGATGAATCTTCTTCAACCCAAAAGTCATCCATGGCATATGACACTTAAGGTCGAGGTCCTACCATGTCTTTCAAATAGACGTCTTCTTCGTCGCTGTCCCAAACTCCATTAATATTTGCATCCTCTTCTTGTGGAACTTAGACTAGCTTCTTATTGTTGTAGCCAAGCCTAACAACTTGGTTATGGACATTTCTTTGGTTCAAGATGTAGCATCATGTATTGGTGCTATGCATTCTATCCTTGGGCAGCAAGATATTCAACCCCTTGAATTTCTTGTTGTTCTTATTAACTAGTTTATTCTAGTTCTTTTTATGCTTTGAATAAATTGTAAACTTTAGTCATTTTAAGTTTGCAAATTAGTTATATTTTTTTCTTAGTTCTTTTTAGCTGATTTTAGTTCGAAAAATATTGTCACATTCAGACAAAAGTACAAGTGCAAAGATACATCAAAATGGCAGCCATTTAAGCTTGGAATCCGAAATTCTTTTACAAGGAATTTTAAAGCTTTGACTTGGGAGTTACAATCAGTTTTCAAAGAGGAATTACAAGCCATTACAAGCCTTAACTTCAGCCTTCAAGTGGCCGTTGATATCAGTCAACATTGGAGCATCTTAAGCCTTAATTCCAGCCTTCAATTGGCTGTTTAATTCAGTCAGCTTTTGGAGCAACTAAAGGGCGTCCAAGTACACCCTTGTCCACATACATTCAAGCTAATTTCAAGGCTTGAACCAAGGAGGAGTTACACTTCTTTGTTGTTTGAATTTGGGCGTGAAAATTGGAGGAAATACATCTCCAACTTGCTGCTTGTATGGGCGTGAATTAAGGAGAGTTACACTCTCTTAATTCTGATTTTATTTCAGCCTTAATTTGGAGGTTATAAGCCACCATTTTTTCTTTGATGTATCTAGTTAAATACGGTTTCTTTTAATAATGTATCTAGACAACAAAAAGCTGATTTGTACTTAGCTTTAGCTTAGGCGTGTAACAAGTGAGCTGAACAGCCACTTAAGTTAGCTTGTACTTAAGGATGCTTGTTTACTATAAATAGCAAGCAAATGTGAATGAAAAAATCAGATTATTCAAACAAAAAACTTGTCTTACATTCGTTTCTTGGATTAGAAACAAAAACCTGAAATTCTTGGATTTGGAATTTCGTTTCCTTTGTCTAGTTAGCTAGTTTAGGCTACTAGTTGGCTTGTGATCTTAGGAATCCAAAATGTTTCTTAGTGGTGTGACTTTATCTAAGAAGCCTTTGGTTCTTTAGCCTTATCTATCCCTTGGTTTATCCCTTGTGTATTTCGAGTGTTACTCCAAATATACAACATTTGGCGCTAGAAGGAGGGGGATCTAGCAAAACAAATACCCAAACACATACCCCAAACACATACCCGAACACATACCCCAAATACAAACCATGTCCGACATCCCACCCCCTAATTGGCAAGAATATGTCAATAAGGTTGCACAAGAGAAAGAAGATATGGAGCAACGAATGCAATATTTGCAAGATCAGTTAAAAGATCTTTCTACTAAGTTGCGCCATCAAAAAGAGGGTTCACCCAATCATAGTGATGAAGAATTGAGTGAATCTAATTTCAATCACAATGATAGACCTTTTCATAAAAGAGAAAGGTCACGGCCTAATAATGACATTAAGGCTGACATCCCGGAGTATGATGGCAAACTCGATGCTGATGAGTTTGTAGAATGGCTTAGAACGGAGGAGAGAGTGTTTGATTACAAGCAAACACCGGAAGAAAAAAAGGTGAAGATTGTAACCTTGAAGTTAAGAAAATATGCCTCAACTTGGTGGGCTAGTGTGTGTGCCAAAAGGGAAAGGCAAGACAAAGAGAAAGTGAGATCGTGGACCAAGATGAAAAAGATGTTGAAACAAAAGTTTCTTCCCACATACTATGTGCAAGAAAACTTTTCCAAGTTCCACAACCTCAAACAAGGTACAAAATCGGTAGAAGAATATGCTAGGGAATTTGAAGGATTTGTCATGAAATGTGGAGTAGAGGAAGATGAACCTCAAACATTGGTGCGCTTTTTGGGAGGACTTGACCTAAAAATAGCCAATGTGGCCGAACTACACCCTTACACCACCCTTGAAGAGCTCATTATCTTAGCACATAAGATTGAGCAGCAACAAAAAGCAAGAGGCAAAAGTGAATCATCACGTTTTGCATCTCAAACCTCATTTCCCCAAAAAAAGCAAACATCCAATTTCCCACCTTTCAAACCCACATCCAATCAGCCTACTTCTAAACCACCTTCACAAAACACCCAAAATTCCAACCCAAAACCAGCCCCAAGAAGATGTTTTCGGTGTCAAGGCCTTGGACATTTTGGCTAGTGATTGTCCAAATAAAAGGATTGTCACTTTGATTGAGCATGAAGAGGAGGACGAATTAGAAATTGAAGTGGACAACAACCTTGAGGAGAATGATGATTATGCGTGTCTTGGACCGGATGAAGGAGAATGCTTGGTGGTTCGACGTACACTAAGCAATATGATTGGAAAAGAAGGGAGTTTGCAACGTGAGGCAATCTTTCACACTCGTTGCACCATTGGTGGTAAGGTATGTACCTTGATTATTGATGGAGGTAGTTGTACCAATGTAGCTTCACAAGTAATGATAGACAAGCTGAAAATAAAAACCGTCCCTCACCCTAAACCTTATGTGATTCAATGGCTAAATCATGGAAAAGGGATTCAAGTAACACAACAAGTCTTGTTATCATTTAGCATTGGTAAAACTTATGAGGAAGAATTATGGTGTGATGTTATACCTATGGATGCATGTCATATTTTACTTGGTAGACCTTGGCTGTTTGATAGGCGTGTGATGCATGATGGGTATAAAAACACATATTCCTTCACTAAGGATGGACAGAAAATACTCCTTACCCCTCTAAACCTCAAAAACGGCCACCCCATATCCACACCCCCCACTTCCCTTACCACTCTCATAAAATCAGAATTGCATGAGTATAAAGCTCACAAACAATTCATTTTAAGCCAACTTGATACCCCTTCCCAACCGACACAAAAAGAACCACACCCACTCCTCACTCCTCTTCTCAAAACCTTTTCCCATGTTTTCCCCGAAGACATTCCCCATGGCCTACCCCCAAAACGTGACATACAACACAAAGATCTTGTTCCCGGATCAATGCTCCCAAACAAACTAGCCAATAGAACCACTCCAAAAGAAACCGAAGAGATTAGGAGGCAAGTGGAAGAATTACTGTCCAAGGGTCTTATTCGTAAGTCTCTTAGTCCATGTGCTTGTCCTACTTTGATTGTACCTAAGAAGAATGGAGAATGGAGAATGTGTGTTGATAGTAGGTCAATCAATAAAATCACTATCAAGTACCGGTTTCCTATTCCAAGGTTGAATGATTTACTTGATGATTTGCATGGTTCTAAAGTGTTCTCTAAAATTGATTTGAGAAGTGGCTATCATCAAATTCGAATTTTCGAAGGAGATGAATGGAAGACCGCTTTCAAGACAAAGGAGGGCCTCTATGAGTGGCTTGTGATGCCATTTGGTTTGTCTAATGCACCATCTACATTTATGCGCCTTATGAATCAGGTTATGCAACCTTTCATGGGTAAATTTGTTATAGTTTATTTTGATGATATTTTGGTGTATAGTAGGGAGGAAGAAGAGCATTCTATGCACTTGCAACAGGTTTTTGAAGCCCTTGAACGTGAGAAATTGTATGGTAACTTAGAGAAGTGTCATTTCTTCACTTCCCAAGTTATTTTTCTTGGCTTTAAAGTCTCATCACAAGGCATTGAATTTGATGAAAAGAAAGTTGCTGCAATTCGTGAGTGGCCCACGCCACAAACCATGCAACAAGTTCGAAGCTTTCATGGACTTGCTTCTTTCTATAGAAGATTTGTGCGGAATTTTAGTACCCTCATGGACCTATCACGGAGCTAACTAAAAATCAGAAGTTAATTTGGAATGATAAGGCTCAAAAGGCCTTTGATGTGGTAAAACATCAACTTACTAGTGCACCTATTCTTGCTTTGCCTAACTTTGATGAAGTTTTTGAAGTTGAATGTGATGCTAGTGGAGTTGGTATTGGTGCTGTTTTGTCACAAGTTGGGCGTCCCCTTGCCTACTTTAGTGAAAAACTCAATAAAGCACAACAGAAGTATAGCACCTATGATAAGGAGTTCTTTGCTCTTGTTCGTGCTTTGGACCATTGGAGACATTACCTCATTTCCAAGGAGTTCATCCTTCATTCAGATCATGAAGCCCTCAAATATCTTCAAAGCCAACAAAAACTCCGACCACGCCATGCCAAATGGGTGGAGTATTTGCAAGCTTTTCATTTTGTGATCAAGCATAGGAGAGGCGCCATGAACAAAGGAGCTGATGCGCTTTCAAGGAGATACACACTCTTGAATTCTTTCAAAGCAAGGGTGATTAGTGTTGAAGATGTGAAAGCAAGTTACAAAAATGATCATGACTTTGGTGATTTATTTTTAAAATGTTCTAATCATGCTTACAAAGATTATTACATTTTAGATGGTTATTTGTTCAAAGGAAACAGGTTGTGCATTCCAAGATCAAGCCTAAGAGAATCTCTTATCATAGAGTTTCATGAAGGAGGAATGGCGGGACACTTTGGCATAGAGAAGACTACTCTTCTTATCCAATAATACTTTCATTGGCCTAGGTTGGTCCGTGATGTGGAGTTCATTGTGAAGAGATGTGTGATATGTCAAACGGCCAAGAGTCATAGTCCACCACAAGGCTATCTTTTGCCCTTACCTATTCCACAAGCACCATGGGAGGATATTAGTCTTAATTTCGTTGTGGGACTTCCTATCACCCAATGAAAGAAAGATTATATAATGGTAGTTGTGGATCGATTTTCTAAAATGGCTCATTTTATTTCTTGTCATTCAACTTATGATGCTACTCATGTTGCTAACTTGTTTTTCAATGAGATTGTTCGTTTGCATGGTGTACCTAAATCCATGGTGAGTGATCGTGATCCAAAATTTCTAAGTCATTTTTGGCTTACATTATAGAGGAAGATGGGCACGAAATTGAACTTTAGCACTTCAAGTCATCCTCAAACAGATGGTCAAACCGAAGTGACTAATAGAACTTTGGGATCCTTGCTGCGGTCTTTGGCTACTAAACGTCCCAAGCAATGGGAAGAGATGCTTCCTCATGCGGAGTTTGCTTACAATCGTGTGCCTAGCAAGACAACAGGTTTGAGTCCTTTTGAAGTGGTGTATGGATTCAATCCGTGCACTCCTATTGATCTCACTCCCATTCCCTCACCAAACAAGTTTAGCAATGATGCCGAGGTGCGTGCAAAAGAAATCACGTCTATGCATGAGCAAGTTCGTTCCAAAATTGAACAAGCTAATGCAAAGACAAAGGCATACTATGACAAGAAAAGAAAGGAGGTCCGTTTTCAGCCCGGTGACTTAGTTTGGATTCATCTTCAAAAGGAAAGATTTCCTTCCAAAAGGCGGTCCAAGGTTAGTCCTCGTAGTGATGGTCCATTTGTTATTGTTGAAAAGGTGAATGATAATGCTTACAAAGTTGAGTTGCCCGGAGATTATGGTGTTTCTAGCACCTTTAATGTGGATGATTTATCACCTTACTATGATGAGTTTGAAGAGTTGCCGAGTTTGAGGGCAAACTCTTTTCAAGAAGGGGGGAATGTTGTAGCCAAGCCTAACAACTTGGTTATGGACATTTCTTTGGTTCAAGATGTATCATCATGTATTGGTGCTATGCATTCTATCCTTGGGCAGCAAGATATTCAACCCCTTGAATTTCTTGTTGTTCTTATTAACTAGTTTATTCTAGTTCTTTTTATGCTTTGAATAAATTGTAAACTTTAGTCATTTTAAGTTTGCAAATTAGTTATATTTTTTTCTTAGTTCTTTTTATGAATTTAGTTCGAAAAATATTGTCACATTCACACAAAAGTACAAGTGCAAAGATACATCAAAATGGCAGCCATTTAAGCTTGGAATCCGAAATTCTTTTACAAGGAATTTTAAAGCTTTGACTTGGGAGTTACAATCAGTTTTCAAAGAGGAATTACAAGCCATTACAAGCCTTAACTTCAGCCTTCAAGTGGCCGTTGATATCAGTCAACATTGGAGCATCTTAAGCCTTAATTCCAGCCTTCAATTGGCTGTTTAATTCAGTCAGCTTTTGGAGCAACTAAAGGGCGTCCAAGTACACCCTTGTCCACATACATTCAAGCTAATTTCAAGGCTTGAACCAAGGAGGAGTTACACTTCTTTGTTGTTTGAATTTGGGCGTGAAAATTGGAGGAAATACATCTCCAACTTGCTGCTTGGATGGGCGTGAATTAAGGAGAGTTACACTCTCTTAATTCTGATTCTATTTCAGCCTTAATTTGGAGGTTATAAGCCACCATTTTTTCTTTGATGTATCTAGTTAAATACGGCTTCTTTTAATAATGTATTTAGACAACAAAAAGCTGATTTGTACATAGCTTTAGCTTAGACGTGTATCAAGTGAGCTGAACAGCCACTTAAGTTGGCTTGTACTTAAGGATGCTTGTTTACTATAAATAGCAAGCAAATTTGAATGAAAAAAATCAAATTATTCAAACAAAAAACTTGTCTTACATTCGTTTCTTGGATTAGAAACAAAAACCTGAAATTCTTGGATTTGAAATTTCGTTTCCTTTGCTTAGTTAGCTAGTTTAGGCTACTAGTTGGCTTGTGATCTTAGGAATCCAAAACGTTTCTTAGTGGCGTGACTTTATCTAAGAAGCCTTTGGTTCTTTAGCCTTATCCATCCCTTGGTTTATCCCTTGTGTATTTCGAGTGTTACTCCAAATATACAACACTTATCATCAATCATTTTCTGAATTAAATCCTTGAATTTAAAACAGTTTTCAATAGTATGACTCCCTGATTGATGATATTAAAATTTATCTGTCCTTTTTAATGATTAAAATGGTCTCGGTTCGAGAGGTTTGATCTCGCCACTCTTGGAGAGCATTTTGAACATTTGTGCGTATGGGATCCCAATTGGAGTGTAGAGTCTATTACTCTTCTTAGGTTTATCGGTGACTTGTAAAGGAAAACGTTTCGCATCGTAATTCGTTCTCATGGGTGTGAACTCTTTCCTGGGTTTATTTTTCAAGGGTGGAACCTCGTCATACTTCTTCTGAAGGTCTTTTACAACTTCAAGGACATCACGTAACAAGTGTGATCCTTCCATCATAGATAGTGTAAGCAATTGTATGTCCTCTTTACTTGCTAGTTCTGGAAGGTTATCCATGGCGTCGAAAAAGATCTCCTCCTCTTCTTTGATTGCATGGATTTCATTGACAGATTTGATTAGAGATGAGGGATCAACCTCGTTTTCCTCATCAGAGATGGCCAAGGAGTGAGCGAGAGGCGCATTATCAATACTTGGCTTCTTACTGGCAGGGGGCAATGGTAGCTTGTTGTTTTCGATTAAGTATTGGATAGCTTCTTTAAGCTTCCAACAGCTCTCGATAAGATGGCCCCTACCTTGGTGATACTTGCAATGCGCATTGGGGTTCCAGTTGGCCGTCCTCTTCTCAACTAGTGGGTCCCCAAATGGTCCAATAGGAGTTATAAGACTTTTTGCATGTAATCGGTCAAATGCGGTGTCATAACTCATACCGATAGGAGTAAAGTTCCTCCTAAATGGTTTCTTTTGTCCTTTATTATTCATAGCAAGGACTTCACTTAGGTTAAAAGTGCTAACATTGTTTAAGTGGGTGATTTGGGAAGAAGAAGGATTATCGTTCTTCTTGCCTTTCCAACCACTATTGGAGTTATTGTTGGCATCTTTCAACTTAGCCAGGTCGTCTTCAATATTAATTCTGATGTCGTAGACGGCCTAGAAGGTATGGAGATTATTCTGATATTTGAGATGCTTGGAGTACTTTTCTTGAAGGTTTTTGATGAATAACCTTACGGACTCTTTTACACTAGGCACCTCAATCATCTTGACTTATGTTTCTCTCTATTTGTTAAATAAGGAGGTGAAGCCTTCATTCTCCTTTTTCTTGAGGATTTCAAGTTCTCTATAGTCAGTCTCAACTTGAATATTGCATTTGTATCTATCAACGAAAGCGTTTACTATGGACTCACATGTGGAGGTTTTTTCTTTCTCAAGAGAAAAGAACCATTGCTAGCAAACATTTTCAAGAGATAGTGAGAACAGAGAGAGGAACACTTTCTTGTCGATACCCTTAATACTCATTATTGTTTTGAAGGCTCTTAAATGAAAGTAAGGGTTATAAGTTGCTTTGAATTTCGTGATGTCGTTGGCATTGAACTTCTGCGGAAGAAGATCCTTGTCCACCGAGACCCCTTGTGAGCTAATCCCTTGAAACTTGTAATCGCTAGATAACTTGCTCAGACTCTCTTGCATGAGGTCTATATGTTGTTGTTTCACAAGATCGTCAATCTTGAGGGTTAGAACCTTTAACACCTCAGTCACGCTACCTAGTTGGTTCCTGAGCTTATTGACATCTTCTTGCGTTGCCATTATTGTGCTAGCTTTCCTCTTACGAGCGATGGGTTTGTCGAAAAGTTGGACTTGTATAAAAAAGTTGTCTTTGATTAAACGCCCTTCTTTTCTTGACCACGCGCTGTAAATTAATCCATTTTTTTTAGTTATTTGACTCAAATCGACCTTCACTTTACGGTTTTAAAGAGGAAAAGTAAAAATAGGTGCATATTTTTGGAAAAAAATAAGGCAAAAATAAGGTATATATTTTTAGGAATCAAGTATAGTATTTGATCAAGTGGTTGAAATTGGAGGATTAATATCCGACTTACCCCCCTTAAAAAAATGACGTAAAAAACACGCATACAAGACTCTCTTAGACATGGTCAAAAGTGTGTATTAGTGTGTGCGTTATGTGGTGAGTGTAAGTGACATGCTTTGACTTTTGTGTAAGACCATGGGACTTAGTGCCTAGACTCAATTAATGACTTAACAAGGTATAATTAACAGTAAAAATTAACCGAATTAATTAGAAAACAAACACTAGGTGATGACTCAAGCAATAAACTGAACTGTCATCAAAATGACAGGACTGGCGCCTCTCTTTGCAGTGTAGCGCCAGACGACAGGATTGTCGCCGGGCGCTACACTCCACAAAGTGGCGCTATAGTTCAAACTTTGCTGCCATTTCTAGAGCGTCGATCTGAAACTGTTTTCAGTATTATTACTCAACAGGGGTATGCCTAAAGTCGTGCTAAGTCAACTCTGATTAAAAAAATTACACTTTATTTAATCAAATTAATTAATTAGGCAAAGTTCTTGAAGTCATGAATTAATTTATTTAATCTTAGCACAAATCAAGCAAACGGTTAGAAAAAAAACACATAGGGAATGTACAACCAATAATACACAATTAGTCAAGTAGACACATTATGATGCAATGAGTTTGCAACCTAACCATGGCTCTAGTTCTCTTAAGTTCGGGATATGGGTTAGTCAATGGAGGGTCCATGGTTAATTGTCCAGATGAACTGCGTGGAAGCCTAACCTTGAAGGGTTGGCGTGAGTGGATAGGACACCGCGAGTTTAGAAAAAACTCGCTTCCATGGTTTGGTGAATTCAACATTCTCGGGTGTACCCTTTGTTGCTCAGAGCGTTCAATCAGGTAGATGGAGCTTGAATTCCCAGGGGTATGTCCGTATGTAGAACACATATGGGTTTCAGAAAAGTGAGAAAAACTCAATTAGGAAGTAGGATCGAGCAAACAGTGCTAAAAACTGGTCAAAATTAGAACGCATATTTCTGGCTCGGTATTGGAAGAACTTGGCGCCAGCAAACAGAGGCTAGCGCCACTTTTTGGCTTTAGCGCCTGGCGACAGAAGTTTTCGCCTGGCGCTAACGTCAAAACGTTGGCGCTAATCTTTGTTCGCTGACGCTAGTTCCTACATGCCTCAACAGCTTTCTATGCTCGATAAAATTTTCCAGTTTCGCGCAGCATTATTTCGATCCTAGTTGTGAAAGATATTTCTCAAATTTCCTATGTGTAAAATCCTATGTTTTAACTCATTACGGATGGTCTTTCCAATGAGATCTTTTTTATGCATATGACAATAATGTTAATCAAAATTACGTACATGAAATACTTAGAACTTTTCGAGTCTAAATCATTGCCGAAACAAAATCAAGAATTAAAATAAAAATCCTCCCCAGTGGAGTCGCCTAAAACTGTAGGGAATATTTCAAGCATTATCCCTGGCTTGAACCCCACTGTGATCATACACTTAAGTACGGTGGCGTTCAAAGGGAAAGAAGCTAGAGCAAAAGAGTCGCCAATAAGTTTTAGGAACTTGTAAAACGTTCACGAGGTGAAAGTTACACCCCTTAACGATCCAGGAGATCGTCAACTTCAATAGGTTTGAAACCATAACATGTACTTCGGGGATGAAGGTACAAATCCAACCTAAAAGAGATTGAACATGCCCTAATAATAGGCCTCTACTTTATTCTGATCGTATTCATGTGCGCTTTCTGACTAATATGCAATCAATATGATTAACCCTAAACATGTTTAACCTATGTTGGTTGAATATTAATGCACAAATAAACCTATTATTGGCGATCACTTGAATTATAATCAAATTAACCCTAAACAAAATTATTAATTATCTTATTAAGCGTGATTACAAGTACCCAATTCCCTTTAAACATGCATAAAAGGCGTGATCAAGCAATAACAATAAATATCAAGCAGCATAATAACAATAAATTATTATAACAATTATAATAATAAAAAATCATCATCATCATGTTAATAATAAAGCATAATAATAATAGCAAGATCCTAGGCATGATACTAACAAGATCAATAACAAACCATAGCATGTCACTAAACAATAAAAATCAAAGCTTTAACCCTAACATGATACTAACGATCATAAATATTAGGAAGAAAATAAAAGGCATCATACTTATAATCATACTTGATATAAAAGTTACCCTAGACATGATACCAGGAAGATAAAAATACCCTAACATAATACTAGGAATCATAACAACAACCTAAGCATGATTTCTGCATCAGAATATCAATAAAAACCATTAAAGCACTTACTTGGATGCCTCGTACCTCTTTCTAATAACAAAATACACACGTTAGTAACTTCAAGGAAAATAATATTCAACAATTAAATTAAATAATTGGAAGAGAGATTTGGGTCCAAACCCTCAGAAATTAAAACCTTTCACGTCTAGGGCGAAGGCAACTTCGAATAACGCTAGGTGTATCAAGGTCTCGTGAATGCGGAATTTTGTAAAAAAAAGGGTATGTTTAGAAAAGAGAGTGAGAGAATCTTTAGCTTAGAGAGAAAAGAATTCGAAAACTAGAGAGTTGATGAGTGTAGATGATTCCAAACGGAGTTTTTAGAAGGCTATATATAGAGAAAATCAGCTGACATTAGCGCCAGACGCTAATACTAGTGCCTAGCGCCAATGCTGGCGTTAGGCGCTAACTAAGTTTTTGACGCGTTTTCTAAAATCAGATAGAAATTAACCGTTCTGGAGGATAAAATCGTATTTTCCTCAAAAACACTCTTTTATTCTGATTAAAACTCCAAAACGTCAACAAAAGTCATTTTATCAATGCTAATTGAATTAGGAATGAAAAGAACCTTCTAGAAGAATCTAGAAGACTAAAACCTTTCCTAATTGCATTAGGAATGATAAATCCGTATTAGGCCCTCCCCTAGATTATTGAGCCGCATATAAGGCTCAAACTAGGCCCAATTTAGTAATTTGGCCATAACTTCCTCAATATTCATCGGAATTGGGCTTATTATATATCGTTGGAAAGATCTTTTCAAGCCCCATCCAACTAGACTACTATTGGACCCATATCATGGACCAACCAAACTGTATTGTCTTTTTTCTTTAAATAGATTTTCAAAAACAGAGAGAAGAGAAGAAATTAAAACTATCCGCAACACTAGACTTTCCACACTTTCACTTCATTCGAGTATGATTCGACGTGAAAGGTACTCATCACCGGGTTTGGTTTGGGGGAGACACAAATGGGTGTCTACAAAGCTCTTCTCAAGAGATATGATGTTCATCACAAGGTTGGTCTACCTTACCACCCTCAAACTCAAGGACAAGGGGAGGTCTCGAATCGTGAAATCAAGAATCTACTTGAAAGGCAGTGAACAAATCAAGGAAAGATTGGTCTCTCAAGATCAATGACACATTATGGGCTCTTAGGACGGCGTACAAGATTCCAATCGGCACGACCCCCTATAGTTTGGTCTACGGGAAGGCTTGTCACTTGCCGGTTGACTTAGAATACAAGGCTTGGTGGGCTATCAAAGAACTCAATTTGGATTTATCTTTGGCCCAAGAGTGTATAAGGAGAAGACCAAAAAGTGGCATGAACAACATATACAAAATAAGAGCTTTAAGGTTGGTGATAAGGTTTTTCTTTTCAACTCAAGGCTTCCTTTGTTTCCGGGTAAACTCAAGTCCAAGTGGTCGGGGCCTTTTGTGGTACCGAAAACTACTCCCTATGGTTCTTTTGAGTTAGATGCGGATGGTAACAAGTTTATGGTCAATAGTCATCGCTTGAAGCACTACTTTTGCAAGGTATAAGTTGGTCTTATTAAATGTCTAATGCTTGATCCTTTGGATCCTAAGCCTCCCCATTGATGAATTTTTATCATGGTCAAGCTAGTGACTTCATAGAGAAGAGCTTCTCGGGAGGCAACCCGATTTCTTGACTTCTTTCTTCTTTATTTTTCTTTTTGGTCTATTTGGTTGATAATATTTATCTTATGGCTTTTGGCTTTTATTTGTAGGTACTTGACCCCTTAGTACATATATGAATGGGGATTGGAGGCCATTTGATGGTTTATATAGAGCTAAGTTAGAGTTAAGAGAGGAAGAAGGACAAAAATCATACCACAACCGAAAGAGAGAAGCCGCGCCCAAGGAGAGCCCTCTCTAGGAGGCCGCGGACGCGGCAAAGGAAGGAGAGGGCGTGGATGTTCTTATCATCAAAATGACCAGGATCTCGGAGATGCCCAGTCGCGCCCTTGGAAAAGGCGCGGCATGAAGACCCGCGGGCGCGGGCCTTTAGGTACCCGCGGGCGCCGCTCGCTAGGAGAGGGTGTGGCCCGCGGAGTTTCAGCAACGTTATAGCAATTTTTTTTTTTGCCAATTTCATCCTCATTTCATTCTTTTCGCCTTCTCACTCCTCTCTTTCTCATTCTCTCTCTAAAAACCCCCAAAACATCAACTCTAACTACTACAAATCCATTAAAATCCTTCATTTTCATCTCAATTTCTTTAATTTTTCTTCATAAAAAAACAAAGTCATTAACAATTTTCAACCTCCATCATCAAAAATCTGAAAATTTTGAAGCTCCACCATTGTTACTCCTTGAAGCACGATTATTGTTCTTATTCTTTGAGGCTAGTTGGAGTTGATTTTTAGCTTCATAGTTGGAATAATCTACTCCCTTCTAGTTTTATTTAATTTTTAAGCAATGTTGGATGTTTTTCATGGTTGATTCTTGTGATTTTTGTTTGGTGATTTTTCATGCTTAGTTTAATGAATTTTGTTGTTAGTTTTGCTCTAACTCTTGTTTGATTGTTGTTGTGAGTTGATTATTGGAAATTCTTGTGGTGTTCTTGGTTAATATGTGTTGTTTGGAGTTTGAGGAGTATATTGCTTGTTGTGGTTTCTTTGTGTTATTTGTGGGTGGATTTGTTGAATTGGATTGAAGAGTTGTAAGCGTTGTTTGTTGAGAAGTAAAGATGGAGGTTGGAACAAGTTCTAAGAATAGGAAAAGTGAGAAGGAGCCACGTGCTTCATCCTCCCAAACCCCTCAAAATTTCAAACCACCACCACCTTTGCCTCCAACCAAATTCTCAAATACCACAAAAACAAACTCAACGCCCATCAATCAAGAAAAATCCTTCCCACTAAACACTACCATTAACCCACAACAACCAAACTAGGCATTGATGAATATTGTTGGTTATTTTTCAACAATCTCAGACTAAGAACCTTTGTCTACTCCAAGGCCTACAACACATACCAAGAGCCTACCTTTGAGTTTCTTGCCTCCTTCGAAAAACACACTTTCGGAAATAACGATATCTCCGTTTCCTTCCAGCTCTTTAACAAATAAGAAACCATGTCCCTCCAAAAATTAAATGAGTACCTCAACCTAAACCCCAATGCCGACATTCTCCTCCCCAAATATGTGCAACTTCCTGATTACAACCCCCGACAATGGTGGAAACGGATCTCCCAGAAAAACAAATTTGATGCAAATTACTCCTTGGCTAGTGAGATTATGCACCCGGCTCTTAGATTACTTCACCGTATACTTGGGTACATGGTTTTTAACAAGCAAGGCTTGGAGAAGATAACATTAGAAGAGATTCGGATTCTTTAGCTTGCATCTAAGTTGGATCTTGGGCATAGTGTGAACTTGGGTTTTATCTTCATCCAATGCATTGAGGCCATTGTGTCGGCAAGCAAGACGGGGGAGATCCATTGTGTGGCAATGGTCACTCTGTTGTCCATGAGGAAAATTTGCGCTCATGCACCATAGTTGGGAAAGGTGACGGGATTGATATATTGTTTGATGAACGACAACTTAAGACAATACAATTCATCAAAGGAATCCCCGGGGTCGACGGGATTTGGATTCTACTTGTATCCCGTGAGCATCATTGCTTCCTCCCGAAGCTGGAGTACACCTCCCACACAAGAGAAGGAGATCACCCTTGGTGGGTGCTGGGGGACTCGGGAGTCCTTCCCAATAACATAGTGGTAAATTTGGATGAGGTGTATGAGGAGGTAAGGAGATTTTTATGGAAGGAGAAGAAGAGGATAAAGTGTAACAACAACAAAAACAATAACATAGAAGAAGAAGACAACAACAACAACAACAAAATCAACAACCACCCGATTTTCAACAAGATATGGCATAGATGAGAGCTCAAATGGAGAACATGCAACTTTGCATGCAAGGTATGTTTTCCTCTCACCAACATAATGCTTTTAAAACTAACGCTCTTTATGATGCGAATGTACGTAGGGGGGAGGTCACTCCTCCGTTAAACTACACTAATGCACCGGCCAAACAAGGGCCCGTGCCTTCATGGGGTTGTGACAACCTCCCTACGTACCCCTATTGGTCGGATGTCAAGAACCCCGATGAGCCTAGGCGTGAGTTTCCGGGCGAGTCCAATCATTATGACTATCGGGTCTCGGGTGGGAGTGACTATACGGGTGACCCAAACTACCCCTACGTTCACCTCGATCACCCCGCTCGTTGTATGCAACCCGAGCCTTTTGACCAGTTAAACCCCTCCCAACTTGACCTTTACAAAGGTCATTATGGGTGCCCCCCCGGTTACACTGAAGGGTGGGAGCCTATGGCTCCCCTTAGGATTATGATAGTGTCAACCCTAGTGGGCACTAGTTCCCCCCCCATGGTATGCATGTTCCCCCCCCCCTTTCGGTCCCTCCCTTATATTTTTATTTGCATGTGAAGCATCGAGGACGATGCATTTATTTAGTGTAGGGGGTGTTTGAATCAAAAGGGAGTAGTTTTGAGTAAGTGTGGGGGAAGGCAACAAGGACTCGTGGGAACGTTTCAGAAGCTTATGTTGGGTATTGTTGTTATGCGTCGGGTTGATTAGCTTTTGGATTGTTTTAACTTGTTGTTGTTTCTTAATGTTTTTGATGATGATGAGATGATGATGATGATGTCTTTTATTACGATGTAGGTAGTTGGTTATGTCCATGGGCCAAGTTTTTTAGCCTTTTGTTTTTCTTTCCCATTTTGCTAACCCTTTTTTTTGTTTAGCGTTTGTTTTTGCCTTTTTCTCTCTCTTTTGTAGCTTTGAAGAACGATGGAAGCAACATTTGGAGCTTTGTAACTTTGGGAAAGAGTTTAAATACTTTATTTTTCTTTAAGAGACATTTGGGTGAGATCTTTCCTTTTCCTGTTCACTTTTTCTTTAGGTGCTTAGTTTAGGTTTAGCTTAGGAAGAAGTTGAATAGTTTGAGGTTGCTTGAATTAGGTTCTAAGGAACCTGGGATCGTTGATGTTGTTATCAAAGATCACTTGTATGACGTTTGGGATTTACTTTGATTATATGCCTCATTTGTGAAATTTTTTAATTTTCTTCCTCTTTCTTGTGTATTGTTTTCCTTTTTGTGTGACAAACAAGACTATGACAAGTTGAAATGATGTTAATTTGGAAACTGCTCATTCATTTGGATTGGTGTGCATCTCATAATGATATGTCTTTGAATGCTTATCTTCCTAATTGAGGAGGGTTTACACGGTTTGAGAATGCTTAGGGTTGAGTTAGACACATTTTAAGCTAAGGTAGCACGGTTTAGAACTTTTGAGGACATTTGAACCCCTAGTTCCAGGGAAAGTGCTTAGATGGTGTTGCTTTCTATAGTGGATAGGATTCCCTTTAGTTGATATTTGCTTATTTCCTATCCCGTGTGAGCTTCATTTGTTCTAGCCTGTATTATTCTTGTGAGCAGCATTTAGGATCCTTAACTATGCATATCTTAATCTTTGTGTTCGCCTCTAGCTCCTAAGATCGTGACCAAACAACTCTAGAGGAGGAAAAGGGCACTTCTTCCCATTTTTCTTTGTTTTCCTTGTGTTTTGTTACAAATTTGGTTTTCATTTTTGCATCAACTTACTTGCTAACCAATTTGAGCCTTATTTCCCTTTCTTGACTTAACCAAATTACAAACTTATCGGCTTATGTTCTACCGACCCTTGTAGTTAGTATAGCATTGTTTTGTGAGGTTTGAGTTTTATGAGTGTTGGATATGAGCAAGAAAGATGTGTAAATTGGTTTAAGTATAGTTTTGAAAGTTGAACATGAAAAGAATATGCAAAAAGGCTTGAGAAGAAAAATGCAATTCAAGAAAACCAAGTGAAGTTTAAAAAAAATAAAAAATTGATGAAAAGGGATGAAGTAATGTTGTGAGTTTGTATTGAAGGTTGTAGTTTGAGATTAGGTTCAATTCTTAGGTTGTTCTTGAGAGATGGCCAATCTTTTGCTTCACTTAGGAATTTCCACCAATATTTTCAAATTGATTCCCAACCTTAACCCCTAGCCATGACATTACAACCATAGTTCAGACCCTTGGACTTTAGAGGAGCGAGGTCAAAGACCGATGGAGGGAGATAGATTTCAACCCTATGGAGAGAGTATAAATAGTTGAGATGTCGGGATGACCTTATGATTCCACATAAAATTTCTTTTTTTGATTCCCTCGAGGAATCATGTGGAGCTAACTAAGGGATGATTTGAAGCTAGTGGAGAGAACGTGGGCCGTCTTGGTTGGGGCTGGGGCAGAGAATGAAATCATTAGTTCTCTTTGCTTAGCTTAGGTTTGTCTCTTTTAAACATGAGCATCTTAGAACGTGTTTTCCCTTTTTGAATTGAGAAAGGTAAGTATTCTTTAATGCATGTCTCTACGTTTGTGTCCAAATGGTGCATTTCCTACCTTGAGGCTTGATTGATTTTCACAAACCATGTCATGTTATGTTTGTTGTGTTTGTCTTTTTGTTCTAGTTTTCCTTGCTTGAGGACAAGCAAGAGTCAAATGTGGGGGATTTTGATGAGTGGCATTTTTGCCACTCTTTTATCCTTTTTTTCTAAGGATTCTCCCCTCATTTGCACTTGTTTGAGCCTTTTTGAAGCTTTGTACCTTAGTTTTGCTTTCTTTTATCCCTTCTCGTGTTTTTTTCCTTTTTCCCCTTTTTCTTTTGTTTTCTTAATGTTTCTTTGTTGTTTTGTAGGTTGTAGGCCATGTTGGATGAACCTATAGATGCATGTCGAGCTATGGAAGGGAAATGAAATGCTCAAGGAGGGTGTAATGGCCATGCAGGAGCCACGTGCGCGGAGCTTTATGTTGAATATGGACCAGACTCTCGGAGATGCCATGTCATGCCCTGGAAGAGCTCTCTCCTCCTTGACCTGCGGGCGAGGCACATGGATCAGCGAGCGCGGCGTATCGAGGACCCTTTTTCCCCTGATTCCAGACCACGGCCTCTCCTCAGCAGGAGAGGCCTCTCCTCAGCAGGAGAGGCCTCTCCTACTTTCAGCAGCGGGCGCGGGCTTAGATGTTGCATGCGCGGGATGCTAGGTTAAGCAGCTCCGTACCCAGATTGGAGATGGCACGGCTGCTTGCTAAAGGGCTCTCCTTGGCGTTTTATTTCTGTCTTTTGTGATGCATATAAATAGCCCCCTTATTCAAGTTTGTAATTATCTTTTATCTTATCAACATTTAGCCCTAATCTTAGAGAGAGAAAGTGGATTATTACTCAAGTTTCCTTTATTGTATTCAGCTTAGATCAAGTTTAATCTTCAATCAAGCAACACTTCAAGCTTTCATCTTTCATTAATCCTCTCTTTAGTAATCTCTAATCCTTTCTTTTAGCTTTATTTATTTGCCTTTTTGTTTTTATTTTCATTGATCTTATTAGTTCATCTAGTTATTATAGTCTTCATCATTCTTAATTAATCATGTTTTGTTTTGTGTTTCATGAGTTTATTTTTAGTTTTGATATTATGTTTTATCCCCCTTCTCTAGGATTATTTCTTATCTAGGGTAAGGAGGTGGAAAATATGTGTTGATATTGGATGAATGATGATGTTTGGATTGAACTCATGCTATAAATTGATGAAAGACATGATTTTTGATAGCCTAAGATTACTGTGGCCCTTAATTTGATGTTTTCTAGTTTAAATGCATGAAAGTGATTTGAACTAGATTAAGATCATCTCTATTTTGATGATTGCATGAGAATGAGTTGTTAAAGTGGAGTTTTATAGATTATGCTTCTTTATTCTCTTTATTTGATTGTAACTAAAAGCATGAGAATGATCCTAATTAACATAGACCTTGTTCATTGATTTGCCTAGATTATTGCATGAGAGTGAATTATTTAGGTAGAATCTTATGTTCTTTGGCATTTTCATCATGATATCCATTATTGTTCCCCTCTTTCTAATCATGTTTGACACTCCCGTACCCCTAGCATTGTTCTCTATAGATTTTAATCATCTTTATCTTTGCTTGTTTGTAGTTTTAGTGCTTTTTATCCAAAAACAAGAAAAAAAAACATTCCCCTTTTTACACTCTTGCATTAGTGATATTGATGTTGGATGAGTGGGCTTCCTTAGTGGTTCGACCCTTTTCATGCCCTTCTTCTTGCATTAGGGTAGTTTAGGAATATAAATGATTAATTTGATTAGGGTAGTAGTTTAACGACCTATCTAACCATCGATCAGATACCTGCGTCTTATTGCTTTTATACTTTTTCT
Source organism: Chenopodium quinoa (assembly GCF_001683475.1). Lineage (NCBI taxonomy): Eukaryota > Viridiplantae > Streptophyta > Magnoliopsida > Caryophyllales > Amaranthaceae > Chenopodium > Chenopodium quinoa. The sequence continues at coordinate 146,118 of NW_018744331.1, read as the reverse complement.
TTTATTTTCATAGAGACATCAAGTTTCATTCATCGATGTTTTTGTTTTACTGGTTTAGATGCAGGGTTCAAGGGAATGGTATATTCCGCAATTTTCTATCTATTACAAGCATGTCCTTGTATGACCAAGCGAACACGTCTTCGAACTCTTTGAGCATCGATATGAGGATTGATCGCTCTTCTGGATTTAAAGTTAAGCCAATTTTGACTTCCCTTTTGTTCTCATTAGTTCCTATATTGATTGTTTTAGTTTCTTCAATTTTAGGGTTCTTTTGTTCTCGTTCATTCTTTAATTCAATGATGTAAATCTAAATACCCCCTCCCGAATATGGGTTGATGGATTTAAAAATACTTATAGTTAGAATACTCAAATATCATGGAACAAGATAAAAGGGCCAAAACTCAAGGACACACTCAAAGTTTTGGGGTTTTAGGCCAGAGATAAGACTCACTCAATCTCTCCTAAGCTTATCACTCAAGACTCACTCAAAGCAATAAGGGAACACTTGAACTTGAGACAAACTCTAAGTTAAAATGCTATAAACACAAGGTTTTTTATCAAATCTCAAAACTGCCTCTTAATTTCTGTTTTGCTCTCCCTTTTATAGAGAAAAGGAGCAGCAAAAGCACACCAAAAGCCAAGGAAACCGTCCAAGAATGAAAGGCCAACAGCCAATGGTTTCCTCCTTGATTTAAGCCTTGATTTAAGCTAAGTAATGAAAGCATAATAAAGCCTATTGATAACCCCCCCATTACAACCGGCCAAGAGCTAGATTCTTGGCATTATTTCAGCAACATTAACTAGCACATAAGTTAATAATAGATAGTAAATGGCCTAGGATCCACACACCCAAAATAGTCATGAAATGCGTCCAAAATGTGATGCTAGCCAACCGTGTACCAATCTTCAATCTTCCCATGAAATGCAGCATAGAATTTCACCCTTCTTTGTGAATGGGAAAAACCCAAGAGTCTCTAAGACTAAAGCAACAGGTTCGTTAGATGTCCACTTTGGATCATTCCCCCCTTCTTCAAAAGAGTTTGCCCTCAAACTTGAATCATCAAAGTATGGTGATAAATCCCCTACATGGAAAGTCGCACTAACACCCATCAATTTGTCTGGTAGCTCAATTTTGTAAGCACTATCGTTCACCCTCTCAAGAACCTTAAAAGGACCATCAGAACGAGGCATAAGCTTGTTTTTGCGAAGCTTAGGGAACCTCTCCTTCCTCAAATGCACCCAAACCAAGTCCCCGGGATGAAAAATAGGCTGTTTGCGTTTCTTATTGGCTCGCTCTTGGTATTTTTTATTCATCTCCTCAATTCTTTTCTTCACTTGCTCACAGGTTTTTTGAAAGGTTTCCACCCTCTTTTTAGCATCTTTCTCTACCATGTCACTCTTAACCATAGGAACAAGATCAATCGGCACAAATGGGTTCACTCCATAAACTACTTCAAATGGAGAACGGGAAGTAGTTAGGGAATGAGCTCTATTGTAAGCAAACTCCGCATGGGCTAATTTCATGTCCCAATCTTTTTGCGTTTTGCTCACAAGACCTCGTAACAAAGTACCCAAAGTTCTATTAGTGACCTCGGTTTGCCCATCGGTTTGGGGATGATGAGAGGTACTAAATAGTAACTTGGTACCCACAAGTTTCCATAGGGTTCTCCAAAAGTGACTAAGGAATTTGGAGTCCCTATCAGATACTATACTTCGAGGAATGCCATGGAGTTTGACAATTTCCTTGAAGTACAGCTCGGCCACTTTCACGGCATCATCAGTTTTATTACAAGCTACAAAGTGTGCCATTTTAGAGAATCTATCTACAACAACCATGATGCTATCTCTTCCCCTTTGAGTGCGAGGCAATCCAACAATGAAATCCATGCTAACACTTTCCCATGGAGCATCCGGAACTGGCAACGGAGTATAAAGACCCTTTGTGAAGTGTCCCTTAGCCTTTTGACAAGTAGCACATCTCTCCACAACATGAGTAACATCCTTGATCATTCTAGGCCAATAGAAGTGTTCACCTAGAATATCAAGAGTCTTTTGTATCCCAAAATGACCGGCTAAACCTCCACCATGCACTTCTCTCACTAATAACTCCCTAACCCCACTCTTCGGAACACATAGCTTGTTACCTTTAAAGAGGTAGCCATCTTGTCTCACAAACTCTTTGGTAGGATTCTCTATCTCGCTAGCAAAGTCGGGATCATTTATGTAACATTCCTTGAGTTGTTCAAAACCCAAGATCTTAGCATCCACCATGGAAAGTAAGTAGCTCCGACGAGACAATGCATCGGCCACAACATTACTCTTTCCATCCTTGTACTTGGAGCTAAAGGTAAATGATTGGAGGAACTCCACCCATTTAGCATGTCTCTTGTTGAGTTTTTGTTGCCCATGAATAAATTTCAGAGCCTCATGATCGGAATGAAGAACAAATGGTTTTGGTCTAAGGTAGTGAGACCAATGATCAAGTGCTCTAACTATGGCATAAAACTCACGGTCATAAGTGGAATAGTTCAACTTAGCCCCATTCAACTTCTCACTAAAGTAACTCACGGGCTTCTTCTCTTGAATCAAAACAGCACCTATTCCAATCCCACTTGCATCACACTCTACCTCAAACACTTTGTTGAAATCTGGTAGCACAAGTATAGGAGCGTTGCAAAGCATATGTTTAATCTTCTCAAAGGCTCGTTGAGCATTTTCTTCCCATACGAACTCACCCTTTTTGGTCAACTCGGTGATTGGAGCCATGATGGTAGAGAAGTTTTTGATGAACCGCCTATAGAAGGAGGCAAGTCCATGAAAACTTCTAACTTCGTGCACATTGGTTGGAGCCAACCAAGACTGGAATGCTTTTACCTTCTCCGGATCTACATGAACCCCCTCTCCTGTTACAATGTATCCTAAGAATACAACACTAGGAGTCATGAATACACATTTTTCAAGCTTACCATACAACTTCACCTCCCTCAATTTTTCAAACAATCTCCTCAAATGAATTACATGATCATCATTGTTTTTACTATACACAAGAATGTCATCTAAGTAAACAACAACAAAATCATTAAGAAAAGGACGGAGAACTTCATTCATCAATCTCATGAAGGAGCTTGGGGCGTTGCAAAGCCCAAATGGCATCACTAACCACTCATACAACCCTTGTTTTGTTTTGAAAGCCGTCTTCCACTCATCCCCCTCTCGAATTCTCATTTGATGGTACCCACTCCTTAAATCTATTTTGGAAAAGACTAAGGCACCACTCAACTCATCTAACATATCTTGCAATCGAGGCATAGGAAAACGGTATTTGACCGTTATATTGTTAATGGAACGACTATCAACACACATTCTCCAAGTACCATCTTTTTTTGGTACTAAGAGGGCTGGAACCGCGCAAGGACTAAGGCTTTCTCTCACATAACCTCTCTCAAGTAATTCGTTCACTTGCTTTTCAAGTTCCTTACTCTCTTCCGGATTACACCTATAGGCAGCCTTGTTGGGCAAAGGTGCTCCTGGAATTAAGTCAATGGCGTGCTCAATGCCTCTAATTGGAGGTAGGCCTTTGGGCAAGTCATTGGGGAACACATCTTGGTACTCTTCTAATAACTCATTTAGCATGGATGAGTTAATACAAGTAGTACCATTATCATCTTTGGTCCTTACCACCAAAGCATACCCTCCCCCCATTTCTTTCATTATTCGTTCATATTCATTACAAGTTACAAGATAGTTGCTTTTCTCTTTTTCTTTCTTAGCAACTTTAGGAGGTAAAGGCACTAACTTAACTTTTCTACCATTTTTGGTAGTTACAATATACACATTAGTTTTCCCTTTATGCTCCGAATCATGATCAAACTGCCACGGTCTTCCAAGCAACAAATGACACGCATCTATAGGAAGAATATCACACCAACGCTCATCTTCGAACCCTCCAATGGAATAAGACACCAATGCTTGCTTCTTGACTCTAATGCTTGTGCCTTCATTCAACCAATTGAGCTAGTAAGGTTCACCATGGTCTCTAGTGGGTAGCTTCAATTTACTCACAGCCTCGGATGAAACAACATCTGTTTGGGCACCACTATCAACAATCACATTGCAAGTCTTCTCTCCTATCTTGCATCTAGTGTGGAACAAGTTGTTTCGTTGTTTAAGATCAATTTCGGGTTCATTATACAAGATTCTACGAACCACCATCATGTTGAACTCATCTTCGGGTTGAATCTCTTCCTCATACTCTTCATCAAACTCGCAACCCTCCTCATGAGCCACAAAGTTATAGACCTTTTCTTCCTCATCCATGAGAGCACATTGAGAGGCTGTTAACACACTCTTACTAGGACATTCCGATGCAATATGTCCTCTCCCATGACACTTGAAGCATTTTCTCCTAGTTGAAAGCTCACTAGGCGAAACTACTTGTTTTTCTTTCCCTTTTGATGAGCTAGGTGAAAAGGTTTTACTTTGAAAAGTACTCCCTTTAGAGTTGAAAGGAGTAAATTTCGAAGTACTCTTGAAAGAAGAAGTTTTAGGCTTCTCTTTCTCCCTTTCTTCTTTAAGTTGAGACTCATACTTCAAAGCTAGTTTGCATACATCACTAAAAGTGGCATAATGAGTAACTTCCACTTTCCTATTAATTTCTTTGGTCAACCCCTTGACAAATCTAGCAATTTTGTAAGCCTCCTTTTCTTGCAAGTCGCAAGTCAAGCCTAACCTTTCAAATTCTTTTATGTAATCCTCCACAGTCATGTTTTCTTGTGATAGGTGGGTTAATTTTAAGTATTGATCTTGTTCATACTCTTTACTTACCCATTTTTCCCTCATTTTCTTTTTTAATTTTTCCCACGAGTCTATCTTATCTTTCCCTTCTCTTCTTCTATTTGACTTGAGGTTTTCATACCACAATGCAGCTAGTTTAGTGAGTTTAAGGACAGCCAACTTGAACCGTTTCCTATCATCATACCCCTTGTAATCAAAAACGGTTTCAATTTGCCTAACCCAATCTAAGAAAGCCTCACAATCATGCCCTCCATCAAATTCATGCATATCAATTTTTAGACCCCTATCTTCATCAAATTGTCTAAAATTGTTACCACTATTTTCATCCTCCTCCTCTAATTCATTTATTTTCCTAGTGGCTTTAAGGAGCATATCAGATATGGCATCCATCCTAGTATCTTGTTGTGCCCTAGAGACTTCACTCTCTTCTGTTTTTTTCTCCAAATTCTCCAATTTTTCAGTGATTACTTGCAACATTCTAGCAAGCTCCTCACTAGACATGATTTCCACTATTTTTGCTTGGATATTACAAGTACAATGAAAACTGCCGAAATTAGAGACAAAATGAAAAACGAAAATTGCCTCTAGACACTCAAAGGCTTACAAATTCAGAATATTCAGATCAAAACAACCAATTTTCAAAAAAGAAATTCCTCAAAAGCTTTTCGGATGAGGGAGAAATCTTCAATTGAATTATGCCTTCCCGGTTTTGCCTCTTTTCTGCGCTGCTGCGAAAAACCTGCCCAGTTTATTAGCAGAAAGATTCCAAAATATCTGAAAATTTTTGTGAGTAATCTACGCAAAAAAATATCCAGATTCAAAAAAGAAATAACTCGATTTGGACAGAAAACGAAGGAGATATGTCCTTCTCAAACCGCAACTCCAAACTGATTGAATTCTGCCGTTTTGCTCCAAACGCCTTCAAACTCGATTTTCTTTAAGAAAACCCTTAACTAGGCTCTGATACCAGATGATGTAAATCTAAATACCCCCTCCCGAATATGGGTTGATGGATTTAAAAATACTTATAGTTAGAATACTCAAATATCATGGAACAAGATAAAAGGGCCAAAACTCAAGGACACACTCAAAGTTTTGGGGTTTTAGGCCAGAGATAAGACTCACTCAATCTCTCCTAAGCTTATCACTCAAGACTCACTCAAAGAAATAAGGGAACACTTGAACTTGAGACAAACTCTAAGTTAAAATGCTATAAACACAAGGTTTTTTATCAAATCTCAAAACTGCCTCTTAATTTCTGTTTTGCTCTCCCTTTTATAGAGGAAAGGAGCAGCAAAAGCACACCAAAAGCCAAGGAAACCGTCCAAGAATGAAAGGCCAACAGCCAATGGTTTCCTCCTTGATTTAAGCCTTGATTTAAGCTAAGTAATGAAAGCATAATAAAGCCTATTGATAACCCCCCCATTACAACCGGCCAAGAGCTAGATTCTTGGCATTATTTCAGCAACATTAACTAGCACATAAGTTAATAATAGATAGTAAATGGCCTAGGATCCACACGCCCAAAATAGTCATGAAATGCGTCCAAAATGTGATGCTAGCCAACCGTGTACCAATCTTCAATCTTCCCATGAAATGCAGCATAGAATTTCACCCTTCTTTGTGAATGGGAAAAACCCAAGAGTCTCTAAGACTAAAGCAACAGGTTCATTAGATGTCCACTTTGGATCATTCAACCAATTTATTAACATTATCATCTTCATTAGATTGATTATTATAGCATTCAAAAGATTCAAGAGAAGGCATATACTCGAAAGTAGAGCTCATATTATTGAAATCAAAAGAAAGTACATTAAGAGAAGAATACTTTTTGGGATATTTGTCCTTAAAACTAGAAAATAAAGACTCGGTAATGGCCACATGGCCTAAATTTTCAGCTTCCTTAAAATCTAAAGTGGACTCATCGTCAGATTCTTCAAACATCTTCCTTTCGCCAGTGATTATTTCTAGTTTATCACCATTATGATTGGTCAATTTAAAAGATTCCTCCATCCATGCTTAAAGGTCTTATTAGAAGGGGTGATCAACAAGGTTGGGTCTAAATGCTTCATCTTGTATGGCGTTGTGATTAGTCATTGTAGCAAATTGTTTTGCTCGATTCCAAATAGCAAGTTGAATGCTTGCCTATCATAGAATCCTGGAGTTGGGTGTTTTATGAAACGATTTTGAAATCGTCATTCAAGAAGTAGAAATCGTGGAATATTTCTAATCCAGGCTTCTTGATAACTTCTAGAACTAGTGATTTTGGAAAGTCATAGCAAGGGTAATCCTCTCCTTCCCTAATTAATTGTCCATTAAGGGTTTGATTGTAAGATGGGAGTAAAGCGGTTATCCCTTTCTTATTGTTGTCTCTACGTGCTTTGATTTTAGCATCGTGAGACCATAGTTCTTCATTGGTTGGTTTGTATCCCAATCCAAATAGAAGTTATTCTTAGGGATAAGAAGTAAGATAGACTTCTTCAATCCTATTCCCAAGGGTATCCCCAAAAAGTAACTACTCTTAAATAAGATGTTGTTTACTATTAGGGTGGAGTATGGATCAAGCTTGAATGGTTCTTCAAGGCTTTCCTCCATTTCTAGTGTGCAAATTCCTTCCACGGCGAATGCCCACATTTCCTCTTCATCATTATCATGGTTTATTTCTAGAAGTGTTTGATCATTTATTGCTATTTTGAGAGGTGAAGCACGTATAGTCATAGGAAGAACTTGATAGCTTAACCTAATCATTTTATGAAGTGAGGATGGTATTGCACCAAGCTCATGTATCCAAGGACGTCCAAGAAGCAGATTGAATGTAGGTTTAATGTCCATAACATGAAATTCAACGATCTTTTGAATTGGGCGTGTGGTAATTGGTAGCTTAAAAGTTCCACAAAACGATCTCCTCATGTTGTCATAGGCCTTGATGCTTTGTGTTGTTGATTGGAAATCTTTTTATAGATTAAGGCCTAGATATTTTGCAGTTTGAAATGGGCCCACATTTACAGCTGACCCACTGTCCACCAAAGTAAGAGGGATGTTGTATCCCTTGCTCCCCACAGTTAAGTATAATGTATTGTTGTGGGTAGTGTCTTTTGAAGGGAAATCATCACTAGTCTTTAAATGTGCTCCATTTCTAGAGGATCCATGAGTTGTGCTTGATGCCATTGTTCATCCAAGTAGAGATTTGATAAATATTGTGATTTCCCCAAGAAATGATCCCAATCAAGCGCTCCACTTGTCTCATTTTGTAGACGTGGTGGAGGTGGGAGGGCGGCGTATTAAGAGATATATATAGGTGTGATATAGTCCAAAGGAATAAACGTATCACTTCCCTTATGTTCCTCATCAATATGAAATGCCCCTAATGGGGATACATTATTGTTAGGATTAGGCATGGGAATTCTCCCATCCTCTACTAGATCTTGCACCGTGTGCTTTAGTACATAACAACGTTAAGTATCATTCCCAACACCTCTATGATAAGTACAATAAGCATTGCCATCCTATTGGGCTTATCTTTTTTTCTAGAGGAATGGGTGGCGTTGGCCCTGTTGGTGCAAGTAAACCTTTTTTGCTAAATTTTTCTAGGAACTCTTTGTAACTCACATGGAATTGTGTAGATTTTCTTTTCTTTGTCCATCTTTTTTCTTGGATCATTACTGTAATACATCGATAGAGGATGAATGTTATCATTCCCCTTTTTGTAGTTATTGTTAGGTTGATGATGATGAGGCATATTTGCTTATTTTTAGCAAGATCATCTTTAATCCTAGTAGCCACAGAGTAGACCTTTTGGAAAGTGACTAAACCAAGGAAACGTAGATGTTTGTTGTACTTATCATGACAATTGTCAATGAACTTTGGTATAAACTAAAGTTCAGGTGACCTTTAGGCAAGGTTAACCGCCTTTTCTCGCCATCTACTATAGAGATCAAGGAAAACTTCATCGTCGCCTTGCTTAAGCATTTCAAGTTCACGTAGAGTTGATTAGAACTCTACGTTACTCTCATATTGGGTAATGAAAGCTGAAACTACATCTTCCCATGTTGTTTTGAATTTCGGATCTAGCCCATAGTACCACTCTCCCGCGATTGGGTCTACAGATAAAGGGAAAGTCAAAGCATAAAGCTTAGGATCAACTCCCTTTAATGCCACAATGCTAGTAAAACACATTAAATGGTTTTGTGGATTATTGGTCACGTTGAATATTGCAAAGTCCGTAGCTATGAACTTTTCTAGTTAAGTGAGTCTGTAAGAGTAGCAAACTTTTCTACGTCGAAGTACTTGTTCCCCATTGTAGAACGAAAAACAAGCTTCTCCAACGACTTTTCTTTGATGGATAGTTGTTCCATCTTTTGTTGCAAGGCTAAATCTTCGGCATTTTTCTTTTCAGTCTTTTCAAGTTTCTTAGTTCTTCTCTCCACGGCCTCCTGAGCCTTTTCTTCTCTCAAACGAGCAATCTCTTCTTGAAGTTGCTCTATGGTTGACATTGTTGTTTGACATGGACTTGTTGTAGATGGAAGGTGGTTTGAAAGGGGTGGATTGTTTGATGGTAAACGTAGAATGCGAGCGCCCGGGAGACTTCGTTCCTAAGCTTGAAAACCGGCCCTAAAAGAAGTACGAAAGGATAAGTAAATCAATAGGCTTGTTTAGGAGACAAAAATAAGATGAAAGAACGCAAGATATATTCGAACGGATAACATCACCTTTAAACAGTTCTTCAATGAAGATATTGTTTTAACGAGCCAATTTATTTTTTGAAAAATAAAAAAGGCTCTTAACAGTACGCACGCGCAAGTCTTGCGCTGGTTGTGGTCGCGCAACTCAATGTGTTGCGTTCACCACCTGCTCGTGCAACTTTTTTTTTTAAATTCGAGTAGTTTTTTTTTGTTTTGTATTTTATCATTGTTTTGATTATATTTTTTATGTTACCCTTCGAATATTACTCAAAATTGCAAAGAGATAACTTTGTAATTAGGAACCTAAACCAAACTTAAAAGAAATAGGAAAAGCTACCCTAACACATCACACATAGTCATGTAATCATATAACCATACAATAAGCCAAGGTTCACACAATGCCATTCTAAAGTCATAAGCTTGGGTGTCCAAAGGTACCATATCTTAAGGAACGCTGCACAAATCAATCACTCAACGTGTTTACTCATGACATAGCCCTCCCAACATTTTGTTGGCGATGTAGGTAGGATGATTGTTATTGATTTTGGGATAGAAGCCTAGTGTTGGCAACCCCTAGTCAATGAGTCAATCCCCAAAGGTTATAGTGTGCTATGATTATGTATAATGCAATGTTGATTGTTTAGTTTTTACTTTTGTGAAAAAGAAAGATATTATGCATTTGAGTCTCGCTCTCTAACTATAGATTATACAAGTTAATTCTCGTTATAATCCATTGGACACCTAGTGTTGGAATCCTTGAACCATAACTAAGAACTAATCATGTAAACTCTAAGTCCCTAGTGGAGCCGCCACTGTAACGAGGGTGTTCCCATTGTAGGGGATCTTTCTCCTTAAATGCCCATGGCCCTTTAAAAGCCAAGGACACTTGTTAGGGTGTATTAGGATTTGAATTCCTGACTGATTGAGGGACCTTGTAATAGAAATGATCATCTCATCACGCTTTTTCATAAGAAACAAGTAGGAGTTGCCAATGAGTTTTAAGAAAACACATAAACCTCGTTCTTGCCTTTCTCCCAAGTAGAGTTCAAGAGATAACTAGCACGAATCGTAAGTTTAACCATGCCCAAATTGGTCTACATGTACCAGAAATGAGTTTGGGAGCGAGGATACTAAAATAATGTTCCTTTTTGGGAGGAATCGCTATTCTAGCCCTAGTTACGGCCTCTACTAGCTTGTCATTTTTCACAATTTCATCACGAAAAAATATATGCAACGCGATACCTAAAACTAAGTTAGTTGATTTTATTTACACGCATAAATCACGTCGGAATTACATTGTAAAGTTGTTACTCTTTTTTTAATTCAAATTCCTAAAAAAAAACAAAATTAACAAGATTTGCCTTGGCTTAAGTTGTCAATCAACAATTAACTATTCAATTCTATTCTTATTTAACGCAAGATACTATGTGAAATTCATTAATTAGAAATCCGTTTAAAGTGACCAACAACACTAATTAATTAATTAAAGTTGTTTTAAACAATAAAATAAAGGTGATTGATCTAAGTGCTCGGGAATTTACCACTTCTCTTTGCTAGATCTTCGTTTTGAACACGTATGGACTCCTTGTTTGGGAACCTCCATCGTAGTAACAAGTTTTAAAGGGGGTGAGTGTTTAGGACAAAAGGGTTTGGTTGCATACAAGTTCACAAAGTATTTGCCAGCATTTAAGGTTAGTTTATGTCTGTTTAAGCCTCGAATTAAGCCCTTATTTATACGGAATGGGTAAGATTAGGGTTTTAAACATCCTGCCGCAACAGGTGTCGCGCGCATCTAAATGGGTTACGTGTGACAGCCCTGCGCAAGTGGGTTGGTAGCCCTGCTATAGGCAGCCGAACTGATTGTCTTGCGCGTGGTATTATGGTTAGATTCGATTTCATATTTTTATGAAATTCTGAATCTTTCGCAAGCGCATCACTAGCAGTTGTGCTGCGTGTTGCGCGCAACCTTGTGAGTTGCGCCCACTAGACAAGTGTGACCCATTGAGATGTGGGCAGATTTATCTGCATTAACATTCATTTTAACTTAGGCGCCTCTAAATCTATCATTATTAGGGTTTAAGCTCGGGCTTAAGCCTAATTATGATCGAGCTTAGTTGATAGGACCTTAATGCTTTTGTTTTTGGGTTAGGCTAGCTTATTTTTATGTCTTGTAATTCAATAAGTTATCCATAAGTGTTCTTCATGTTAATCCAACATGAAGATGGTTTATTTTATCGTCATTGCACTACTTTTCGGGACAGGAGGAAAAAAGTAGATGTCTACAGCCGATAGTAGTGAACGTGTGTGTGCGACAATGGTCTAGTGGGTGCAGCGGTGGAGCGATAATCAAAGTAGACTTAGCTTGCGAAATTAAAAATCTAACAATTTCATTCAGGGTATTTGATTTTTTTGAGGGTAAATTATTTAAATTTTTTAGGAAATTTGAGGGTAAATTATACTCCATAGTAGTAATATTCTTTGGAAAATAAAAATTAAAAAAAAAACGTTACATACTAAACAACTGCACTTATTTGAGCCTTTTCAAACCACTTTTTACCGTTAATTATTTGATTTTTTTTTTCTTATATTGAAGTAATAAATAATAGAGAATGGTTAAATATCTTCTTCGTTCTATATTTATTAACTCACAAAACGCGTCCTACACAAATACGTTCTATATTGTTGCATAGAACGCTTGTCTTTGTTAACCGTCTTATATTTTGCGATCTTTAATCCAATTTTTATAGTAGTGTGATGAGTGGCATTTATGCCACTCTTTTATCCTTTTTCACTAAGAGTTCTCCATTCATTTGCACTTATTTGAGCCTTTTCAAACCACTTTATATTCGTTTTTGTGATGCTTTGTCTTTTCTAGTGTTTCCCCCCTTTTTCTTCGTTCTTTATCTCTTTCCTCCGCTACTTTTCTTATTTTGTGTATGAGTGTTTGAGTAGGTTGAATGGAAGCTGTGCATTACCTTTCCCGAGGCCTCGTTTATACTTTGGAATGCTTAGGAAGAGGTAAAGAGTAAAGCATGAAGAGATTTTGAAGATTCAGATAAGATTGCAAGAGCGGCTGCATACCCCTATAGGAGCGCCCGCTCACCCTTGTAGGAAGGCCCTCTCCCCTGGGTCATTGATTATGTTTTTACCCACTAGAACGCCCGCTCCCCCCCAGATGGAACGGTCGCTCTACTGGGTATTCCATGCTTTTTTATTTCTTTTTCAAGACTTAATTTAGCGGAATGAGGAGGTATGAGTACCCTTTTGGATGTAATGAGAGGATTATTCAGATTTTAACCCTAACCTAGTGAGAGAATGTAGCTTATTCTCCAAGTTTCTTCATTGTATTAAACAATTGAATGGAAAAGTTTCAAGCTTCAATCTTTATCAAGTTCCTCTTTAGTAATCTCTTATCCTTTCTTTTAGTTTTATTTATTTGCTTTGTTATTGCTTATTTTCATCTATCTCTTTAGTTGATCTTGTTGGTATTGTCTTTATTTGTTGTCAATCATGTTTAGTTTTGTGCTTATTAAATCCTTGTTTAGTTTTGTTATGATGGTTAGTTTCTCAAACCTAGGCTAAGTTTTAAGCTAGGGAAAAGGGGTGGAAAACATGTGTTAATATTGATTATTGGTGATGATTTGATTGAACTCATGCCATAAATTGATGAAAGATATGATATTTGATAGCTTGAGATTATTAGTAGAACATTATTTGATGTTCCCTAATTTAAATGCATGAGAATGATTTGAATTAGATTAAGATCACCTTTACTTAAATGATTGCATGAAAATGAATTATTTAATTAGAGTTTTATGTATTGTGCACTCTTCATGTCTTGCCATGACTAGTTACTAATTGGATGCATGAAAGTGATCTCAATTAGGACAAGACTTAATTCATTGTTTTGCTTAAGCAATTGCATGAAAGTGAGTTATTTGAGTAGAACTGAGTTTTCTATGTGTTCTTCATGATAATCATTGTTGTCCATCTTTGTTTGATCATGTTTGATACCCCCGTACCCCTAAGATTGTTTATCTTTGGTTTAATCCTTTTTAACTTTCTTTCTTTATTGCTTTAGTTTACTTAATCAAATAAAACCAACAAAAATATTCACCCTTCTACTCTTGCATTAGTGGATTTGATGTTTAACTTGTGTGCTTCCTCGTGGTTCGACCCTATACTTACCGCTAACTAGTTTAGTGAAGGTCTATGTTTATAAATAAATAATTTTATTAGGTTAGCAGTCCTAACGACCTACTCTACCGTGATCAAATTCTGGCGCCATTGCCGGGGAAGCGGCTTCTTTTGCATGTATTTTTGCTATTTTATTATTACATTTTCTTTTTGTTTTCTTATTTTATCCTACTTGTCATTTCTAGTTGTTCTCTTAGCTTTGGTGGATGCTTAGGAGATCTCAAGTTCCGCCGACACATAACATTAACCACGAGATCGACCTAAATTTAGACATGTCCATAGGCTTTATCAAAAAGAGGGAAGAGGTCTTGGTACTATTGTGGATAGCGGCAGTGACTGCTTTTCTTTAAGTGCTCAAAGTGAGGCAATGGCGGGAGAAGAGCATAAAGTTTTGTTTTGTGAGTTTGAAATCAAGAGGATTACGAGCTTACAGGAGGGATTTTGCTTCCCGTCATGGAAAGCAACTTTACCATTCAACACCAATACACAAGGATGGTACAAGGGGATCAATTTTCGGATTCTCCAAGTGAAGATCCCATTGAGCACCTTGATAGATTCCTTGAGCTATGTCCCATGTTTCAAAACAATCAAGTTTTGCAAGAGTACATCCGAATGCACCTATTTCGACAATCTCTTTCGGGTAAAGCTAACAAGTGGAGAGAGATAGTAAAGGCATTCTAGAAGAGATTCATTTCCGAGGAAAAGAACGTCGATATAAGGATGAAGATTGCATCATTTGAACAAGAAACGAATGACAGTTTTAGTGAAGCTTGGAAAAGGTTCAAGTAGTTGGTACAAGCATGTCCTCATCATGAAGACAATCAAATCTTTCTTATGCGATTCTTCTATGACGGATTGGAACCTATGTCTAGAGCTAACTTTGATGCAGGGGCGGGTGGACAATTGATTAAAATCACCCAAAACCAAGTTAAGGCAACAATCAAAGAAGTGGTGAAGAACTACACTTGGGGTGGTAGAAGGAGGATGCACCATAGAAAAGTGGGATGTATGAATTTGAGAAGGTTTATCAATTGCAACCTCAAATTGAGCTTTTGTCCAAGGGGCTTGCAAAGTTGAATACAAGTGTTAGTAGTGTGACAAGCTCCTCTCAAATCAATTCTTTCTCATGTCACAATTGTGGTGGTTCAAACCATGATACATCTGATTGTGGAGGCTTATGCCCTGAACATGTTACAACTTACAACACAAGGCAAGATGGATTTTTGGGAAGTGGTGGAGGAGTAGCTTCGAGACAACAACCAACCAGATTTGCACCTCAACCTTAACAACGGGGGCAACAATCTCAACCATTATACAATTCCAACCCTCAATATCAAAACCCACCTCCACCTCCACCTCAAAACCAAAGCCCAAGGGGTAACTACCAAAAAAACAACCAATACAACAACCAATACAACAACCAAACCCAATACAACAATCAAAATCAAGGGTCTCAAAGGAGTCAAGATCAAGCGTCTCAATCCGATTCCACACAAACACAAATTCTCCAACAACTCCAAGCCATGAATGAACACATGCAAGAGGTCAAAGCTCATAACAAGATGGTTGATTAACAATTAGCCCAATTAGCCAAGAGAGTACCTTTCAACTCACCTTTTACCTTACCCTGGCAACCACAACCTAACCCCTCTCACAACTTAAAACCCAATTCTTGCAAGGCAATTACATTGAGATCGGGCACATCCTATGAAGGGCCTAAAGAGGGGGACGGAGAAAGTGTGATGGTGGAGAAGAGAGTTGAAGAAGACAAAGGAGTTGGGAAAAAAGAGAATGTGGAGAAGAAGAAGCACACTGATGAGAAAACAACCTCAAGTTCTAGTGAGACTAAGAATCTAGATGGGCTAGTTCCTTCCCCCGGGAGGCTTGTGGAGAGAAAGTTGAATGATAAATTCGCTAAATTCCTTAGTGTAATGAAATACTTACACTTAAGTCTCCCTTTCATCGAGGTAGTTATCCAAATGCCTTCCTACTTTAAATTTCTCAAGGACATCTTAACAAACAAGAGGAAGCTCAATGACGAGCTCATTACCCTCCCTCATAAAGTTAGTGCACTTATTCAACACAAGATTCTAAAGAAAGAGAAGGACCCGGGAAGCTTTATTTTACATGTTAAGATCGGTAACATGGAACCTAGGAGTGCCTCAGCGGATTTAAGAGCGAGTGTTATCTTAATTCCCCTCTCCATTGCAAAAAATATCAATATTGAAATGATTCCCACAAGAAAAACAATTCAACTAGATGACCGCTCGGTCAAACTCCCTTATGGTGAACTTGAAGATGTTCCTATTGAAGTTGGGCATATCAATGTGCCACGTGATTTTGTAGTGATGGATATGAAGTGGGCATCACCTATGCTATCTCTTATATATAGCAAATGGGTTAGCCCGGTTCACGTAGTTCCAAAAAAGGGTTGAATTACAATCATCAAAAATGAAGGAGGTGAGGAAATCTCAACCTAGACGGTGACCGGGTGGAGGATTTGTATTGATTATAGAAGATTGAAAAAAAATACTAAGAAGGATCATTTTCCTCTCCTATTCATGGACCAAATGTTGGAAAGACATTCTCACCATGCTTTCTTTAGTTTGTTGGATGGGTACTCCGGATTTTACCAAATCTATATCCATCCAAGTGACCAAGAGAAAACTACTTTCACATGTCTATATGGAACATTTGCATTCCGAAGAAAGTCATTCTGGTTATGCAATGCTACTTCAACATTCCAACGATGCATGAATTCTATTTTTTCAAAGATGCTAGAAAAATATATTGAACTATTCATGGATGATTTTAATGTTGGTGACTCGTCTTTTGACACTTATCTTTATAATCTTGAAAAAGTTTTGAAAAGGTGTCATGAGATGAATTTGGTCTTGAATTGGGAAAAATGCCACTTTATGGTAAAGGAGGGTATTGTCCTTGGCCATAATGTTTCTAAGAATGGCATTGAAGTTGATCTGGCCAAAGTTCTGATGATTGCATAGTTGCTCTCTCCTACTTATCTCACGGGAGTAAGAGCTTTCCTTCGAATTACTCCCGTGATATTAACGATTTATTAAAGTTTTACTTCAATGAATGCTAGTTTTTACCAAAGATTTATTAATGATTTTTCATCAATTGCCAAACCTTTGATCGAATTACTCAAGAAGGACATTGTTTTT
The DNA here is from genome assembly GCF_001683475.1 of Chenopodium quinoa. Lineage (NCBI taxonomy): Eukaryota > Viridiplantae > Streptophyta > Magnoliopsida > Caryophyllales > Amaranthaceae > Chenopodium > Chenopodium quinoa. The sequence continues at coordinate 129,263 of NW_018744331.1, read as the reverse complement.
AGCTTCAATGAGGCGTACCTTAAGGCATTTCGTAAGCTCTCATTTCCTCTCCCGTTATGCAAGCTCCGGATTTGAGCTTGCTTTTTGAGCTAATGTGCGATTATAGTGACTTTGCAGTAGGTGCCGTGCTTGGGCAAAAGAAAGAAAGAAGATGAGGCTTACAGGAACTACACTACAACAGAAAAAAGGAAATGTTAGCGGTGGTGTTCGCATTTGACAAGTTTCGATTCTACCAGTAAGGAATATTTCAAGCATTACCCCAAAGATGATCCCCACTTTAACCATACACTTAATCATGGTGGCGTCCAAAGGGGAGGAAGCTAGAGCAAAAGAGTCGCCAACAAGTTTTAGGAACTTGTAAACTGTTCACGGGATGAAGGTTACACCCATTAACAATCCAAAGGGGAGGAAGCTAGAGCAAAAGAGTCGCCAACAAGTTTTAGGAACTTGTAAACTGTTCACTGGAAGTTCGAGGATGAGGGTACAAATCTAATCTTAAAGAGAAAGAATTCGTCCTAATAATAGGCCTCTACTTTATTCTACTTATATTCCTGTGCGCTTTCTGACTAACATGTAATCATTAGGATTACCCTAAACCTGTTTAATCTATGTTTGTTGAATATTAATGCACAAATAAATCTATTATTGGCGATCACTAGAATTATAATAATATTAGCCTAAAACAAGATTATTAATTATCTTATTAAGCGTGATTACAAGTACAAATTCCCTTTAAACATGCATTAAAGGCGTGATCAAGCAATAACAATAAATATAATCATCAAGAAACATAATAATAATCATAATAATCATCACAACAATAATTATAATCATGATAAAGCATAATAATATCAAGATCCTATGCATGATACTAACAAGATTAATAATAACAAACCCTAGCATGTCACTAAATATTAAAGATCAAAGCTTTAGCCCTAACATGATACTAACATGATATTAGGAAAGAAAATAGAAAAAGCATCCTAACATGATACTAGGAATCAAAATAACAACCTAAACATGATTTCTATATCAAAATATCAATAAAACAATTAAAGCACTTACTTGGATGCCTCGTATCTCTTTATAATAACAAAATACACGCGTTAGTAACTTCAAGGAAAATTATAAAATCAAACAATTAAATTAAATAATTGAAATAGAGATTTAGGACCAAACCCTCAAAAATATCAAACCTTTCACGTCTAAGGCGAAGGCAACTTCGAACTTGGCTAGGTGTGTCTAGTGCTAATGTATGAGGAATGGTATTTGTAAAAGGGCTAGGCTAGAAAGAGGGAGAGAGAATAAGCTTTACCTATTAGAGAAAGAGAAGAGAATTAGAGAATTTTGCTATTGAAAAACGGAGGTCCAGGGACCCTATTTTTAAGAAAATATTCCGGAGTCGATAAAAAGAATAAGAGTTTTAAAATGAATAAAATACGACTCTGTCGCCAATTACAAGGCTTGTTGCCAGGCGACAATTTTGTCGCCAATCGACAGGGTTTGTCGCCAGGCGACAAACCTGCATAATGTTTTCCACGCGTTTTCAACGCGGAATCTACTTTTTGATAAAATCAAGTTGTAAAGTCCGTACGAAGGGTAAAATCTTAAATTCATTTAAAACACTTTAATTCGAAATAAAACTCATAAAACATAATTATCAATCCTAATCTTATTAGATTTAAAATAACCTTCTAGATGACTATAATCAATCCTAATTGCATAAGGAATGATAATTCATAATAGCCCCTCCTCTAGATCATTAGGTCGCATATAAAAACCAAACTGGGCCCAATTTAGTATTTTAACCATAACTTCCTCATTATTCATCGAAATTGGGCTTATAATTTATCATTGGAAAGCTCTTTTCGAGCATAATCCAGCTACACCATTATTGGACCTTTGTTATGGACCAAAAAAAACTGGATGGGCTATTTTCATAAAATAGAGTAGGTTTTCAAAAACAGAAAGAGAGGTTTTTAATAAAAACTAACCACAACATTAGACTTTTCACACTTTCACTTCATTCGATTATGATTTGACGCGAAAGGTATTCATCACTGGGTTTAGTTTTGGGGAGACACAAATGGGTGTCTACAGAAGCCCCCACTTTGACTGAGTTTGGAGAAACGCAAGTTTTGAAAACAAAAGTCAAAGTATCAATAGGGACGGAGAATGATTCATAACGTTCTGCGATCTTAAATCATTCTTGTAACGTCGATACCAGCAAACTAGTGTTAGTTAAATAGATAAACAAGTTAAGAAACGCGTATCTTGCACCGTCGAGCACACGTTTCTGAAGGTAACCCAGTTATTGTGTCAAGCTTCCTCAAGCTAGGGGATACCGCCTGAAGACTACTACACTAGTAACTGCCTCAAATTTCCGTTGTGATAGTCTTTTGCAAGAAAGAGAATACTATAGAATACTGCTTCGCTTAAAACGATCTTCTACTGCCTTGTGACCTTCTTCCGCAAGCCAAGGAACACGATCAAAGATAACTTCGCATGAAATCAGCTCCAGTTGTTTGTGACAACCCTCCACAAGCTAGGGAACGATGTCGAAGATACCTTCGCTTGAATTTATCCTCATTTGTTGCGATGATATCCCGAAGAAAATTACCGAAGACCAACGCTTGTTGACCATTAAATCTCGCTTGAAATTTGTTTCCGCTAGTCAGTACGTCGGCGCTTTTGCTGCTTGTGAACCATTATGTCCGTGCCTCTGATGTTTATGAACCATTATGTCGGTGCCTCTATTATGAGCCAATGTTTAGGCACTTTAAGCTAAGTAAGACGATCATTTACGAGGTCGATCACTTAATGTAACTGTAATCGAACCGATTACTAAATCATGTCAATTTGCTTAGAGGGGCTAACTGGCGTAACAAGGAACCCAAATTGCTGCACGAAGTAATGCAAGGTAATGCAAAATTACTCTAATCTATAATATGTATTCAAAATTACTCTAAACATACAAAATTACTCTAATGTATAATATGTATTCAAAATTTCTAAATAAACAACCAATGAAATAATTAAAAAAAATAAGGGTAAAATTATATATATACATTCCTTAACTTTAATTTTCTTAACAATAATTGTTCAAAATGCTATTGAAAATAATAGAATTACATATTTCAAAATAATTGTTCAACTTTTAACAAAAAAATAAAAACTTACCCTAAATTAGTTGGAGGTGGAAGAAGCTAAGGGGATGAGAGATTGAGGACGACCCTCGCGCTGGTGGAGGTAGCAGCGGTGGTGCGCACTAGTAGAGGCAGCGCGGAGGTGGAGGAGATGTGCGATGGTGGAGGGAACAACGCAGAGGTGGAGGCGGTGCGCTGCTGCTCAATTTGAATAATGCTGGTGGTTGGAGGCCAGTGAAAGATAGAGAAGGGCAGGGAAGGGAAAAGACAAGGGTAGGGGAGAATTAAAGGCGGTGGTTTTCGACAATTCATACAATGCTGGTGGTGTTTCAACTCGTACAAGGGCGGTGTTTCAATTCAACAATTCGTACAAGGGCAGGCGAGAATTAAATGCGGTGTTTCAATTCAAACAATGCTTGTGGCTGGAGGCTGGTGGCCGGTGAAGGGGGCGGTTGTGGTGGAGGGAAAAGGGGGAGGTTCGTTGTTCTTCTATTCGTCTCTAATGTCGGGTTAGAAAGGAATGAAAGAGAAAGAGAGGAAGGAGAAGAAAGAAGTAGGAAGCTAAGGCCGCGTTTGATTGGCACCGGTTTGGGTTGAACCGCTGCCTTATTCCTTTGTTTAAAAACCCGCCCAATTTTGGGCCGATTTTTGGCACCGGTTTTTGCCTCAACCAGTGCCATATGGGGGATGCCTAATGCTATTTTTCTACTAGTGAAGGGACAACGATAGGCAACAACGATTGACCCGTGAAGGTTACACCCCATTCATAATCCATGAGATTACTAACTCCATATGGTTCGGAACCACGAAAGGAGGATCGGGGATGATGGTACGAAGTGAGTCATGGAGTCACATTCGCCCGTATTGGCCTCTATTCGATTCTTATAGTGAAAAATGATTCCTACGATCTCAAAGACGTGAAAGGTACTCATCAACGGGTTTGGTTTTGGGCAGACACAAATGGGTGTCTACAGAAGCCCCCACTTTAACTGAGTTTGGAGAAACGCCAGTTTTGAGAACAAAAGTCAAAGTAGCGATAGGGACGGAGAATGATTCAGAACGTTCTGCGATCCTAAATCATTTATGTAATGCCGATACCTACAAACTAGCGTTAGTTAAACAGATAAAAGAGTTAAGAAACACGTATCTTGCATCGTCGAGCACACGTCTCTGAAAGTAACTGATCTGTTGCTGCATTTCTGTACTTTTGTATATTTTTTTTAGAACCTCCTACAATCTAGAGAATGCTGCCTAAAGACTGCTACGCTTGTAACTGTCTCCAATTCCGCCATGATAAACTTCTTCAAGCTAGAGAACCCTATCGAAGATTGCTTCGCTTGAAACGACCTTGTAGCACTTTGACCATCTTACACAAGCCAGGGAACACGATCGAAGACAAATTCGCTTGAAATCACCTCCAATTATTTGTGATAACTCTCCGCAAGCTAGGGAAAGCTGCCGAAGATATCCTCGCTTAAAGCTATCCTCATTTGTTGCGATACTATTCCAAAGAAAATTACCGAAGACCTAAGCTTGTCGATCTTTAAAAGCTCACTTGAACTTTGCTTCCGTTATGCCTGTACGCCGACACTTTCGAGTATGCTCTACGCTTCAGTTTTCAGGCTTCAAACAATGAGGCAGAATATGAAGCTTTACTAGCCGGGATCCGCATGTGCAAGGCGGCAGGGGCAAGAAAAATAGACGCCTGTTCTGATTCACAATTGATAGTGAGTCAGTACAATGGCGAATACGAAGCAACCCATCCGGCCATGATCAAGTATTTACAGGCGGTCCGACAAGCAGTCGGCTCCCTTGAGGATTTCCATCTGATCCAAGTGCCGAGATCAGAAAACAACCAGGCAGATGCACTGTCAAAATTAGCATCATCCGCCTCCTCCGATACTCCTCGAACTGTTTTTTGGGAAGTAATGGAGAAGAGAAGCATCGAGGAAAACCCTATTGGAATCCTAGACAGAAGCTCAACCTGGATGGATTCAATCAGGGCATATCTGACAAACGGTACACTGCCGGATGATCCTCAACAGGCGGCAGCACTGAAAAAACGAGCCTCCTGTTTTGAAATGATACAGGGAGAACTTCACAAGAGGGGGTACCTTCAACCCTTCTTAAAGTGTGTTACTCCTGAAAAGGGACGAGAGATACTAGATGATCTTCACTCTGGTTACTGTGCTTCTCATATAGGTGGTAGGATGCTTGCTCAAAGGGCAAGGCGGCAGGGTTACTTTTGGCCTACTTTGGAAGCAGATGCAATGGAGATGGTGAAAAAATGTGACAAGTGCCAAAGGTTTGGCAAATTAATTCACCGTCCGGCTACTGACCTCACTACCATTCACAGCCCACTACCGTTTGCTAAGTGGGGCATGGACATTCTGGGTCCATATACGCCTGCTACAGGCGGCAGAAGGTATATACTTGTTGCCGTTGACTACTTCACTAAATGGGTAGAGGCGGAGGCTGTAAAGGGAATCAAGACGAAAGATGTAATTTCATTCATTTGGAAAAACGTCATCACTCGGTTCGGGGTTCCCATGTCCATGGTTTTTGATAATGGTCCCCAATTTGAGACGCCTGTTCTCAAAAGCTGGTTGGGAGACCAAGGAATTGCACACTACTTTGCATCTGTCGGCCGTCCACAAGCAAACGGACAGGTAGAAGCCTTTAATAAAATCATCTCAGACGGTCTCAAGAAAAAGATTAAACGAGCAGGCGGCCTATGGGCGGATGAACTACCACATGCTCTCTGGGCCATTAGGACGACTGAAAAAGGGGCGACTGGAGAAACTCCATTCCTCCTAACTTATGGTGCGGAAGCTGTTCTTCCAATAGAACACTACGAGCCGACTCTTCGAGTAATGCTATATGACGAAGAGGCAAACTGGGAAGCCATGCGCCTGGCATTAGACTCACTTCCTGAAAAGAGGGGCAATGCTGTTTTGCGCCATGAGATCTATCGCCTGAGAATGACTAGATCATACAACAAAAAAGTACACAGGCGTCCACTCAAAGTAGGGGACTTTGTACTTAGAAAAATGGAAGCAGTTGGTAGGGCTAATGAGTCTGGCAAACTAACTCCCAACTGGGAAGGACCCTACCGAATCTATGAGGAAGTTAGGGACGGTACCTACCGTCTGGAAACACCAGACGGACAACCGTTGCCTCGAACTTGGAATGTAGATAACCTTAAAAAATATTTCTTCTGAAAGATGTAAAGTAAAGAGCTACTTAATAAAGTTTGCACTTACTATTCAATTTTGTATTACGAGGGGCATGCCGTCTGTACCTTTACAGTCGGCTACTCTCCATTGAGTTTTTTCACTCTATCTTCAGAGGGGCATGCCGTCTGTACCTTTACAGTCGGCTACTCTCCATTAAGTTTTTCACTCTATCTTCAGAGGGGCATGCCGTCTGTTCCTTTACAGTCGGCTACTCTCCATTGAGTATTTTACTCACAATACTTAGCTAAAAAGATTAGGGCCTGGCCGACCCTGTGCCTAACAGGCGGCTACCCTTCTTTTACTTAGCACCTACGTTCACCAAGAACTTACCAAGGCCACCGGCCGAATGATCAGACCAGGCGCCAAGCCAACTGATCAAATCTACAAAACTAATACGACCTGTCCCAACATCATAGCAGGCGTCCGACGGCATCCCTCCGGATGAAATTCGTCGCAGAGAGCAGCTCCCTTTTGGGTGGAACATTGTTCTATAAACTAATTACACGGCACCTATACGACTGTCCCCAAGGGCAACCACGTAGCCGTTTTTGAGACAAGGATAACTCTATCACTAACCAAACCAGTGGTAGCAGTTGACATCTGAGTCAGATGACCGCCTGTATTACTTGGGATAAATGCAGGGGGTACCTATTGAGTTAATAGCCAACAAACATTGACGAATCAAGGGGTCTAGCCGGCCTACGCCGCCTGGTACCTCTACTACTCAATCTAGATTGTGACGAAGACTAAGTAACTCCTATGTTAACTTAATAGTCACTCAAACTTAGTATGGAGCCTAAAAGGTATGAGTCGTCCGCCTGTTTTTAATAAACAGGGGCTCTCAACCACTACTCTAGCTAGGTTAACAAATTACGAGTTAAAAGCCAACATTGGCAATAAAGGGAAACAACCGGTACCCGCCGCTTGTTATCTTACATAATTCCTTGGCGACTAGGTAATACTATTTACTTGGTCAAACCGATTGAATAAATAGTTCGAATACCGATTGACTAAATGGTCGACTGATCGTCTATCCTGGAAACAGACAACCAGTCGTCCAGGGGCATAGGCGGCGTACTTACTATTTGTACCTGTCTGCAACGTTCGGCCATACACAACAGTCGGTCTAGTGAACAATGGGATATTAGATATGGGACAAATTTGAATCAAAACAAAAAGTTGATTAAAAATAAGCCGGTCATTAAAGACCAGCAGAATATTCAAAGCCCCGGCCCCCTGGCCGGGTAAATACAAAGCAAACGGCACGCAGGCCGTGGAAAAAATACATTAAGCTTAAGAAGGGGGCAGTTCAGTATTAGCAGCTGCCGCCTGGTTAGCACTCTTCTTGCTGGACTCGGCTTCAGCTGCATCCTTTTTTGATGCCTTACCCCCAAGTGGCACAAGCGCCACAACCGGCTCTTCCTCCTCCTCCAACGTATCTACCAACGCCTCTTCTTCAGCAGCCGCCAGGATCTCTTGATTATATGTTTCCGAACACTGGCGGTACGTTCTTTCCCATGAGGCAAAGTCGGCACTGGGGAACAGGCGGCCCCAGGTCATGCGCTGGATTTGAGCGGAGTCTTCCACCATCTTCCGGACGAGCTCTTTCTTCTCTTGCTCGGCCTTTTCCGAGAGCTCTTGGGTAAGACTCTTCTCTTGGCTCACCAGGCGTTCTTTTACGTTGGCCAAAGATTTCTCCATGGCTTCGTAAGAGTGCATTTTTTGGCGAAGAGGTTTCAGCTCGGCCTTAAGATTTGTGACGGTCGCCTCCAGCTCGTCATTCTTCTTCTGGGCCGCCTCTAACTGAGCCCGAACAGCGGCGGTAGCCTGCGCCTGATAATAAAGAATATCAATGGTCAGTACTTCATTTTGGGCAATTTGAAACATTGCCTTATCACAGTTGGAGGCGGCCATAGCTTTTGCGGCCTTTACCTCTTTGTTTTTCCGATCAATCGGCTTGCGAAGGCTGTTGACTCGGAGCAGGGCCTAAGTACAAAAAAAAAAAAAACAGGCGTCAGTTTCCAAACAAAAAAGATAACAGGCGTCCTGGAACTCAAATACTCAAAAATATGCTAAGTATACCTCAGCAAGGACCCCTGAAATCCCATCAAGGTCAAGGGTGCCGGCACCCCTGACCGCCTCCCTTTCAGATGGAGGAACTACTTTGATCATGGACTTGGCTACCTCAACCAAGTCAAGCCCCTGAGGGCCGGCTGCATCAAGCGTAAGAAAAAAAAAAGCAAGTTAGACCTAGTCAAGAAGGAAGCAAGTGTGAAAGTTTTTACAAGTGATTGTCCATACTTCTAGGCGGCCCCGCCGGGGTTTTAGAAGAAGTGGCCGGCTGCTTCTCAGCCGCCACTGTTTTCCTGGAAGACCCAGGAGAGCTTGCAACAGTCGTCCTCCGGGTCTTGGGGTCCGGCTGTTGCGAGGAGGAAGCTCTTGGAGTGCCAGACTGAAAACAAAAAGAGTTAGTATATGCATAAGACAACTCCTAAAAGAGGAAGAGTTTTCGAAGCCTACCAAGGGTGCCCCCTTGTTGGGGGAGTCGGCATAAGACTGTTGCATGAGAGAGGCCCGCAACATGGCCGCCGCAGTCTTGGATGCTGTTATTTTACTCATGGCGTCAGCTGCAAAAAATAAAACAGCAAAGTTAGTAAAGATCCCAAGTAAACAAGGCGTGAAAAAAAAACAGAGTATTTGTCAGGCCGGCTACCTCTAGAGCACCGACTGCTGAGGCCACAGGCGGCCAAAAAGTACTCGTCATAGAGCCACTTGAAGCTCGGGACGCAGTTTAGGGGTACTTGCTCTCGTACCCCTGAAGTAGGGTTCACCCTAGTCTCTACTTTGAAGAGTCCTTTGTCTAGGATCTCTCTTTTAGCCTTTGGGGGAACAGGCGGCATGCTGCGGCCGCCTGCGAGAAGAGGCGGATCCCTATTCCACTTGTTAAAACGTTGGTTCAGCTCCGTGTCTGAACCCTCAATGATAAGGAAGGTGTTCCGCCAATCCTTCCATTTGTTCGCTTTACCTCTCGTCATGAGGTAACCCCTATGGCTTGTTAATTGATACCAGCCGGTACCTCCCGACTTAGGGGTCCGGCTGAGATAGTTCATATGGGCGAAAGCCTCAAAGCTTGGCTCCACCCCGTACATTTCGCACCCGGCCACATAGCCGAGTACGTTTACCCAAGAGTTGGGGGCTAACTGCCATAACCCCAAATCATACCCATCTAAAATCCGCTGAACAGCCGGATGTAATGGGAAGCGCAGTCCAGCTTTGATGGCCGCCACATAGCAGCCAAAGCAGCCGTCATCATAGCTGGTACCAGCCGGCCAGACGACAGTGTCTTCTGGATCCGGCACGAACAGTAAAAATTCCGGGCCCATTCTGTGGTTAGCAATAAAGCTCGCCACTTTGTCTTGCATGGTTGCGATCCGGCCCCGGGGTACCATGCAGTAGTAGGGGGCGTTTTCCTCTCTGTAAGAGGCGGACGGCTCCGCCCAATTGTCCCCCTTCTCAACTGCATGAGAAAGTCTCGCCTCTTGTAGGCGGCTATGTCTTTCTTCTGAGCCTGGAGAACTGTGGCCAGAAGAGCTGGACTCGGACTCGTCCTCTGACGAGTCCGAAGAGGACGACTCCTCCCCTCTCCCAGAGGGGCCCGCCTCCTCTCCCTTAGAAGGAGCAGGAGGAAAATTAGACATGTCAACGGTAAGATGGGAAGGGACCACCTTGGCCCCTCTCTCAGAACTGTCGGCTTGGCAGCCGCCTCGTTTCAATTCTACATCTGGCGCCTGGTCAGATGTTTCACTAATGAGCACCCTTTGGGAGGAGCCGTCTGAGTTTGATATCATAGCAGTCTTTTTTGTTCTGGCCATCACGTTCTGCATAGACACAGATACAGTCGGACTTTGTATAAAGGGCAAAGATGGGTCCAGAAAAGGGCAGGCGGCACTCCTAGTCCTAGATTCAGCCGTCCCCGGTGACCGGCTGATCACTAACTTAGGTCGTGTCGTGTGCTTCCGTGGTGCCATTTCAAAAAATAAAAAGAAAATTAGGAGTAAGAGAACTGAGTTACCTGAACGAGTGACGGTTGATGAAGTTCTGGAAGTCCGGTGTAGTCGGCTTGTCAGAACAGGCGGTAGGCAGAAAAGGTCCGAAATGTCAGAGCAAGTTCAGGGGTCCGAATGTTCTCGCAAAGTTCTCAAATGTGAAAATGACCGAAGTCAGCACTTCCTTTTATAGGCAAAGTGAGAAGGCGAAGGGTCGCTTCCAAATTCGAAATTTAGGCGGGAAAATCTCTCGGCCGTTTGCAAGGTGACACCTGTAGCAGGCCGTCGCCTGTCACCATGCGACACCTGTCACAGGCGACACGTGACCAGTCACGTGCCACCTGTGAGGGGCAAATGATTAGGGGATTTTTATCCACCAATCACCGTCTGACAAGTGGACCAACCAGGTTCCGCCACGTGTCCTTCACGAAGGCCAATAGGAGCCTGCCACGTGTCAATCACAGATACGTCCTCTACGGACCAATCGAGGCACGCCACGTGTCCACCCATGCCAAATGGGAAAACCGGCCAACAAGGCCCAATCCTGTCTATAGGCCCGGTCAGCCCTAGGTTTACCCTAAACCTAGAGAGTGGCACGCTTCTCAAGGCTATAAATACTTAATTAATCCTCATTAATTAAGCAGTCAAGCAATCAAGAGATCAAGAAATCAAGAGAAGAACAGAAACATTGCGGAACACTAATAACCGGCTAATCTCGCTAACGACGCAGATTACCAACATTAAACACTCTCACCTAGAGAGATCTTATTACTTTAATTTCCGTATTAATTACTCCTTAATCAGGTACTAACTTGACCGTTGGAGGCGGAGCTCTCAGGAGTCTCCGTTATTTTGCAGGTACAGGCGTCCGGTTCCAGTCTCGGAATTGTAACTCTCCCGCAGGACATCAGAAAACCCCGAAACAGGTGGCACATCGTCATCATCTGCGTCGTCGATGTCTTTGATCAACCTCGGGTGCGAGTGCCGGATGTACCATTCCATGTAGTGCTGGTCACACATGGCAGTCACCCCACTTGGCGGCCGCTGCAGCTCCGCCGTCCATAGGCGGGCAACCATCGGAAACTGCTCCCACATGGATATCATGTTTGCCGGCCATTGGACGACGTACTCCTTCGACGACGCAGATCGTACCGCCTTACTGGGCCATGCCGGTGGAGGTGGGACAACTTGGACAAATCCAAGCTGGCGAAGACAGCGCTGCGGCATGTACGCCTCTACGATCTCGCGATACTGAATCAGTCCGGTGTAGAGGGTCCTGGGTACCCTATTACTAGGGTTCTGGCCGAAAGGAATCCAGTTCACCTACACATTATTTAAAATCAGTAACAGTCATAAAATAAAGCATCAGATTGTAAAAGTAGAAATAATTTAATCACTGTACCTCTAAGGGGGACATCCTGTCAAGCGATAACCGTATGGAGCGCAGGCGGTCAACGGACTTCTTCTCGACACGCGGACTCCACGCACAGGCACGTGGCTGGCCATCACCAATGGGAACCGGGTCGCGGTGTGGTCGAAACGCAGGAAAATACTCGTATATCCAGGTCTGTAACAACGTCAGACATCCAGTGATACCTGCTGCATCAGCCCGGCTCGAGAATCCTAACTGGCGATACAGATACGCCAGCGTAGCCGACCCCCAAGAAAACTGGCCTACTCTGTCGGGCTCACACGCGTCAACTATGTCGCGTGGCCTGAGCTTGTTCCCGCTCTTATCCGGAAACAAGGTACACCCGAGAAGAAGAAAAACATATGCAGCCAGCTGTGTGTCCTGCGTCCTACGTGCCGTAGGGTGCAAACATCGCTGCAAGACAGCTGCGATCTTAACGCCGCCGTGATCCCACACACCAAGTGCCGATGTGTACAGCGCAGCCCTATCCACCGCCAACAGCTCCGCTAGTAAATCTGCCTGATCCGCATCAGTGACGACAGATGCTCGGTTTCCCTCCACGGGAATCCCAAGGATGGCCTCGACGTCATGCAACATGATCGTCATCTCACCGAACGGAAGGTGGAACGAGTTCGTATCCGGCTGCCATCGCTCAACGAAAGCCGTGATCAGCGTCCAGTCAATCCTGTCGTGCATGGTGGCAGGAAGGTGACTCACTCTAGTGCCCCTCAATCGCCCGACCATCTCGCTCTCCTCCGGCCAAGCATCAGCCCAGCTACACAAAAACCTACAAGTCTTTTCCCTGGTTTGGCATTTCAAAATGCCTGTATCCAAAGCCCTCTCCTGGTCCTCCCAAATACGGGTAGCGATGTGTCCTAAAAAGCTAGGAATCACACTCCCGTCTATAGGTCCCCCGGCCACCTCACCCCTCACCATCCAAGAATCATTAACGGCCCTCGACCGTTTTCTGCTACCCGCAGACACAGTGGACGCAGATGATGTGCCAGATCTACTAACAAACCTACCATCTCGACCCTTACGCACATCTACCCTATGCGTCTCATACGTATCATCAAGCCTCTGACTGAATGGACCGTAATCATCATATAGTCTACTCTGATCGTCGACATCCTCATCTGCATCATCCTCGTCCTCGACCTCCTCCTCCTCGACCTCCTCCTCCTCCTCCTCCTCCTCATCATCATCATCATCTTGATCGTCCGCAGAACAGTGCACCCGTTCTCTGCGGGCCGAGGCCGAAATACCACGGGATCTAACGTGTCTGGGCCCCGAGCTCTCCATTGAGTAGATCGTACTCCTCACGACGTCAATACTCTTCCCCGCACCAGGTCCAAATTGCGATGCCTAACTCCAAGTAAATAACGAAACATAATAACGAAAACAAATTAAAAAAAGTCGAAAATAAACACAAAAGCAAATAAACAAGTCACGGAAATAAAATTATAAACATAAAAAATATAAATATATACAAGACAATATACATATAAACATAAGAAATATAAACATAAACATATACCAAAAACAAAAAATATAAACTACAAACAAAAAAAAAACAAACATAAACAAAAACAAAAACAAAAAATATTACCAAAAACAAAAAATATAAATACAAAAAAGGACGAAAATAAACACAAAAGCAAATAAACAAGTAACGGAAATAAAATTATAAACATAAAAAATAAAAATATAAACAACACAATATAAATAAAAACATAAAAAATATAAATATAAACATAAAAAAATATAAATATGAACAAAACAATATACCAAAAACAAAATATATAACCAAAAACAAAAAATATAAACAACAAACTAAAAAATGAAAAACATAAACAAAAACAAAAAATCAAAAATGCAAAGAAAAAACCAAAAACAAAAAACTAACAAAACTTAAAAAATTTAAAATTGCAAAAACTTAAAAAAAGAAGAACATCAAAATTTTAAAGAAAATTTATATAAAAAAAAGGGAACTTATAATTTTTTTACATACAAAAATATAATTCAAAAAAAAAAAAAAATACATAGGAACATAAAATTAAAAATTAAAACCAGAAACAATTTTTTTTTTTTAAAAAAAAATAGAACATAAAATTAAAACAAATAAAAAAACAAAATTTAAAAAAAAAAGATAAAAAAAAAAAGGGAACGTACAATTTAAAAAAAAGAAAAACAAATTTTTAAAAAAAAAAAAAAAATATTCGAAAAAAAAATTTAAAATTAAAAAAAAACAAAAAAAAAATTTAAAAAAAAAAAAAGAGAAGGAGGCGCCTAGGCAAGACGCCCGTACGGTGGTGGCGGCGCCTAGCCCAGACGCCACTACCACGGCCGTGGCGCCTAGCCTATGCGCCGCCGCCGTGGTAGTGGCGTCTGGGCTAGGCGCCGCCACCACCGTATGGGCGTCTTGCCTAGGCGCTTCCTCCGTGGTGGTGGCGTCTCGCCTTGGCGCCCCACCGTCGCCGGAGGTTTTTTTTTTAAAAAAAAAATTACAAAAATTTAAAAAATTACCTTCTGGCCGGCAAACCGCCTTCCGCCCACCGCCGGTGCCGCCACTTCCTTGCCGGGCCGCCTCGACATAGCTCTGGAAATAATTTAGAGAGAGAAAGTGGAAGTGGAGAGTAGAGAGAGAAATTGTGTTTTTTAGTTTGAGGGAAAAAGTGTCATTTCACTCTTATTTTGTGGGCTTTATGTAGGAATTTGCGGGCGATGTTTAACAGTTCACTAAAAATACCCCTGATCCTCTGTTCCCCAATAGTTTATTTAAGTTTTAACATTTGAGATCATAGTTACTAATACATATCTTTATGCAGGGAGAATATATGTAAAAACTTGAGGAATATAAGAACAAAGGAATTGAGATAAACCCCGACAAAGCCTACTTGGAGGTTGTAAGTGGGCAAACGAAAGGAAAAGTCTACGGTTTAAAGAGTGCTTCACAAATGTATTACAAGAGCGATCCTACTTCTCAATCTACTGCATCATCTTCCACTCCTTCCATGATTTCTCAATTAAGTTCTCAAGTTGAAGAACTAAAGAAGCTGGCGGAAGAAAACCATAACAAGGTAGAAGAAAGCCAAAAAATAGCGGCAGAGAGCTTAAAATGTGCTAAGGAATTCGTTGAAAATCATGAGATCGAAAAAGCTACATGGAAGAAGGAAAAATTAGCTATGCAAAAAACATTTCAAGAAATGGCATCACTTGTAAAACAAGTTTACCGTCCTTATAAGCCTCCTACGCCTGCAGTCACCCGCTCTCATGACACAACTAAGTGATTTTTATTTTTTTGGTGGTATATTTTATGAACAATTGGTCTTTTACATTGTCATTAGTTCTTATTTGAAGTAGGTTTTTTTATATAGGAGGTGACTTTTGGAACAATTAGTCATATGAGTTAAATATTTTTTTTTAATACATTGATACACAATTGATTGATATTTTGGATATTTGAATAAAATTAACATTTTGGTTATTTGAATTTATGCGTGGGTACCTTTTTTGTTTTGTGATTAATATTGGTCGTTGCTTAATTATGGTCCCAAATATTGATAGTTAGTCGTAAATATTTAGCGACTGCAAATTTGGTTTAGAGACTAATTGGTTAGTTGCAAAATCATTAGTCACAGTAGTCGCTAATCTGTCACAAATAATTAGTTTTGTAGTCGCAAAAATTTGGTCTCGTATGTAGTTGCTAATCCATCACAAAAAACATTAGTCTCAATAGTAGTAAATCCGTCACAATAAAACTAGTCTTCGTAGTCGCAAAAGTTTAGTCCCGTAGTCGCAAAAATTTGGTCTTGCAGTCGCTAATCCGTCGCAAAAGTAGTCTTAAAACATTGATCTCTGTAGTTGCTAATCCGTCGCAAATAAATTACGACGGACAATAATTTAGTTGCTAAAGTTTGAAATTTAGTCGCTAAATGATAGTTGCAAAGGCGTTGCAAATCTGTCACTAAATTTGTGACTGTTCAAAAATTAGTCGCAAATATTGATTTGCGACGAGGTCTTTGGCAACGAACCAAAGTAGTTACAAATCTGTCGCAAATCCATTTTTGCGACGGATTTGCGACTACTTTGGCTGTCGCTAATTACCCTTTTTCTTGTAGTGGGGTGTGGGGGAAGGCATCAAGGACTCATGGGAAGGTTTGAAAAGCTTTTGTTGGGTAATTTTGTTGTAAAGCGTCAGGTTTTCTACCTTCATTATGGGTCTAGTTTGTTGTTGTGTGGTATGGCTTTTGATGATGATGATGATGATGATGATGTTCTTAATGATGGTTTTGGTATTTAGTTTTGTCCATGGGCCAAGTTTGTAGCCTTTTGATTTTCTTCCCCGTTCTACTAACTCTTTTTCTTTGTCTAGTGTTTTCTTTTGTTTTCTTTTCTCTCTCTTTTATAGCTTTGAAGACCGATGGAAGCAACTTTTGAAGCTTTGGAGCCTTGGTAAATGGTTTGGTTGCTCTATCTTTCTTTATGAGACATTTGGGTGAGATCTTTCCTTTTCCCTCTTTCCTTTTTCTTTGAGTGCTTAGTTTAGGTTTAGTTTAGGAAGAGTTGAATGGTTCGAGGTTGATTGATTTTTTTTCTAAGGAACCTGGGATTATTGATGTTGTTATCAACGATCACTTGTATGACGATTAGGACTTATTTGATTTACATGCCTTGATTATGAACCTTTTTAATTTCTTCCTCTTTCTTGTGTGTTTTTCTTGTTTCCTTTTGTGTAACAAACATGACTATGACAAGTTGAAATATTTTTGATGTGGATTTGCTCATTCATTTGGATTTGAGGATTTGTGTGCCGTTTTGATGACATGTCTTTGAATGCTTACCTTCCTAGTTAATGAGGGTTTACATGAATTGAGAGTGCTTAGGGTTGAAATAGACACAATATAAGCTAAGGTAGCCCGGTTTAGAACTCTTGAGGACGTTTGAACCCCTAGTTCACGGGAAAGTGGTAAGATGGTGTTGCTCTCTATAGTGAATAGGATTCCCCTAGTTGGTATTTGCTTGTTTCTTATCCCGAGTGAGCGTCACTTGTTCTAGCCTTCATCATTCTTGTGAGCGGCGCTTTGGATCCTTAGCTATGCATATCTTAACCCTTGTGTTGGTATCTAGCTCCCGAGATCGTGACCAAACACCATTAAAGGAGGAAGAGGGCATTTCTTCCCATTTTTCTTTGTTTTCTTTGTATTTTGTTACAAATCTGGTTTTCATTTTTACATCCACCCACTTGCTAACCAATTTGGGCCTTATTCCCCTTTCTTAATCTATCCATATTGCAAACCTATCGGCCTATGTTCTACCAACCCTTGTAGTTAGTGAAGTATTGGCTTGAGAGGTTCGAGTTTGAGAGTGTTGGTTTTGGGGCATGAATGTTGCGAATATTAGTTCAAGTGAGATTTTGGAAGTTGTTCATGAAACAAAATATGTGCAAAAAGTTTGTGAAGAAGGATGCAACGTATGAAAACCAAAAAAAAAACAAAAAAATTAAAAAAAGAAGAAGGAAAAAAAGGTGAAAGAAATGAAAAAAAAATGATGAGAGAAATGAAGTAATGTTGTGAAATTTGTATTGAAGGTTGTAATTTGAATTTAGGTTCAATTCTTAGGTTGTTCTTGAGAGATGGCCACTCTTTTTCTTCACTTAGGATTTGCCACCAAAATTTTCAAATTGATCCCCAACCTTTACCCCTAGCCATGACATTACAACCCGAGTTAAGACCCTTGGACTTGGAGGAGTGCGGTCAAAGAACGGTGGAGGGAGATGGATTTCAACCCTATGGAGAGAGTGTGCATAGTTGATATGTCGGGATAACCTCATTGTTCCACATAGAAATATCTTTTCCGATTCCCTCGAGGAATCATAAGGAGCTAACTAGGGGATGAATGGAAACTAGTGGAGAGAACGTGGACCGTCTTGGTTGGGGCTAGGGCGGAGGATGAAATCATTAGTTCTCTATGCTTAGCTTAGGTTTGTCTCCTTCAACCATGAGCATCTTGGAACGTGTTTTCCCTCTTGACTTGAGAAAGGTAAGTATTATTTGATGCATGACCCTACATTTAAATCTAATTGGAGCATTTCACACCTTGAGGTTTGATCGGTTTTCTTAAATCCTTGTCATGTCATGTTTGTTGTGTTTGTTCTTTGTTTTAGTTCTCCTTGCTTGAGAACAAGCAAGAGGTAAGTGTGGGGGATTTTGATGAGTGGCATTTATGCCACTTTTCTACCCCTTTTCTGTTAGGATTCTCCCCTCATTTGCACTTGCTTGAGCCTCTTTAAGCGTTTTTACCTTAGTTTTGCTTTTTCCTTTCTTTACTCGTGTTTCCTTTCTTTTCCCCTTTTGTTGGTTCTTCATTATTTTGTAGGTTTTTGGCCCTTTCGGATGAACCCTTGCATGCAAGATGAGCCATGGAAAGGAAATTTGATGCTCAAGGAAGGCACTATAGCAAGGAGCAGAGCCGCGGGCACAAAGCTTTAGGCTGCGGGCGCAGGTCCTGGTAAATGCAATCAGCCCAACATTCTGTAGGTGTCGCGGCGCGCCTCGGGAGACGGCTCTCCTATATGGCCCGCGGGCGCGGCTCTTCGAGGCTTTTCTTCCCCTGTTATCTTGCCGCGACCTCTCTTCAGCCGGAGACGACATCTCCTTTCTTTGGCCGCGGGCGCGGGTTGCTTGGTTAAGCAACTCCGTACCCAGGCTGGAGAGGGCGCGGCTGCTTACTAGAGGGCTCTCCTAGGCGTTTTATTTCCGTCTTTTATGATGCATATATATAGGCCCCTATTTCAAGCTTGTATTATCATCTGTCTTATCAACATTTTAGCTTAATCTAGAGAGAGAAACACTATTAGTCTTCATTGGTAGAGAGAGAAAGTGTGGTTTCTTCATTGATGAACTTGGATTTTGAAGAAGGAGTTTGTTCAATCCTTTGTAGACCTTCATCTTCAATTAATGAGAAATCTTTTACTCTTTCTCTTTACCTTTGTTATTGATTTTGCTTATTTGCTTTGATTTTCCTCCTTTGCTTATTGATCATGTTGATGCTTATTGATTTGATGATTGATATTGTCTTCAATATGATTTGTGAGTAGTCACCTAGCCAAGGGTGTGGGGATGGTGTAGTTGCTAGTTGTTCATGCTTATAATGTTGGGGTTATGTTAATGGTGATTAAAGTCTTTGCATGCTTGATATTCTTTGATCTTCTTGCAAGTGCACATTGTTAGTTGATTAAAGGTGAATCTTTGCTAACAAGGAACGGAAGTTGACTTAGTTGAGATTCATTACTATCGATAGTTCTTCGATTGCACCTTCTAATATATGGTTCTAGTGTGGAAACATAGAGGCTATGTTAAGAGAAACTGATTAACCCCGCAAGGCGGTTAGATTGGGCCTTAATTCGATATTCATGCATGTTTAGTTTACCATTGATTTTCTACTGTGTTATTGCATGATCAAGCTGCATCTACATCTACCCATTTCCCTTGGTGCTTAGTTATATTGATTTTAATCCATTTAGTTCTTAGTTTGATCTCTTAGTTATTCACACTTCTTGTTCCGAGATAGCTTAGACTCTAAGTAATGAATGCGGTGTTTATGCATTTCTCTCTGTGGTTTGACCCCTCTACTTGCCCTATACTGGTAATAGGTTGAGTCGAGTGTTATAAATTGTATTTGACTTAGGTGTAGTTGTTTGACGACACAATTATTCCTTTATCAGTTAATAAGGCCACGTGTCACCACAGGATTGGTCCACGTACTTGAGGTATTTTTTACCCTAAACATTTGCCCCTCAGAAGGGGTGGCTCCTCCTAATTGGGTCGCCTCCTCTTATCTTGGTCATTCGAGTACCTTAGGCATATCTTGAGCATTTAAAGTTACTGGTAGGGTTCGGAAAGGATTGTCCGTCCGCCTTTTTAGGCTAAGCACTTTGTTCGAATAGCCTAACGCCTTTTAGGAGCTTAGCCAGGTTGTTAGTCGAACAAAATGGGCTGAATGACCTTCAATTAGGCTGGGTGATTTGATTAACTTCTATGACGTCTTCAAGGAACTGACAGATAGGCCGAATGGCTTTTTCGTTGGCAACCAACTATTTTCCATTTTTCTAAGAAAGTTGTTCAACATTTGAGCCAAATGCAGAGTTTGAGGGGTATTTATGACACCCGTTCGAATTCCGTCATAAATTTCTTGGCATCTACCCAGATTTCGTTAAAGGGGGTTTTTAATCGTTTGACTTCTAGGTTAAAATTCTTTGAATGTAAACCGTTTGATATCCTTTAGGTAGGAATGGCATTTTATCCATTTTACCCCCCTAAGTTTTACCTATAAATAGCTAGGGTTTGACCTTCATTTTTTACATTAGAAAGTAATCTTTGCGTTAAATCTTCGAGAGCTCCACCATGTACTTTGACTTTTCCGGCAAGCTATTGAGTTTTCCAGCAAGTAGTTGAGTTTCCCAGTTAACTTTTCTTCCAAGCAATTCCAAATCTTTCAACCTTCTACTCGGACGAAGGTAATCGAATGCGCTTCCTTTCTTCTTTGATTTTCTTTTTATTTTTTGCTTAATTTTTTCAAACATCCTGGATCAACACTAGACCTCGTCCATTTCTCCTCAAAAGGCCGTCTGCTTTCCTGGGACTGAGGAATCTAGAGTGGACGAGGACGAGTCCTCGTCTTTATGGAGTGGTTCCATTTCTAGTGCATACCAACTCACCCCCACCTATTCTTCAGTGTCTTTGCAGCCGAACATGGCGCGTACGGGGAAAACACAAAACCTTCATGCTGCCAGAAATCAAGACGGAAGCTTAGTTCAACCCTTAGCCTCTTATGATTCGAAAAACACGGACGCGGAGACCACCACCTCAAACACAAACACAAATACCACCACTACTATTGACGGTAGTACGTGCTCGGTGGTCGAGGTGACAAGCTCTTTTGAGGAACTCCAGAATGAATTGGGCACCTCTACTTCTAGGAAGAGTCCGAATGTATCCCACGCTTTATTTGCTAACTCGACCCTAACGCGGGACGAGTTACCGACTTCTTTGCCCCGCTCTTCTTCTCGAACGACCGTAGGTCGATTTGACCAAAATCGGCCACGGGCTTTTGTAGTAGCTGCTACACAATCTGCCCAAAATAAGCCACATTCCTCTGTGGCCGCTCATGCACAATACCAAAATTAGCTAGGCTCATCTAGCGCGGCTGAGCGAAATATTCCTCCCCCCTTCTCTAAACATATCCGGTTGGCCAGACTTAGATCTGGAATTGTAATAGCTGAGCCATTGGACTCCCCCACCCCCCGCAACGTTCCATCTTGAAGTCACAGTTCTAGGGTCAGAAAGAAAGACAAAGGCAAGGCCCTCTTAGTGCCTGAGGAACCTAGATCAGCCGAGCTAAGGCAAAGCTCGGTTTGAGGGATTTCCGCCGAGGCGGATGAGTTGGTTAGGGTTCTGTCCACAGACTCTTTATTTCAGCAAGGGCCCAAGAACCTCAAGCGGCCGAACAATATCCCCTACGGCTGCATGATTGGGGACCTCAGGAATGGAAGGAGTTCCTCATGCTGGGGGAGGGCTTTCGAATAAGTCCTCCTCGGACCTCAGGGTCTGTTGCTGCCTCTGATGACTCTAGGGTTGTCCGTCGGAGCTTTAATGTGTATAGCGCGGCCTTAGAGGATAGCCTCCGCTTCCCCCTTCACCCATTCGTCCTAGAGCTGCTGGACAAATATCAAATTGCTATGGTCCAGCTTATGCCGAATAGCTAGGCCAAAAATTTTAGATACATGGTGACCTTCCTTAGGATGGGCTTCACCCCCAACTTCCCAGTCTTCTGCGCCATGCACAACATGGTGAAGCTCGTTGGATGTTGATTCGGACGGGTGGTCTGTCTTGAGAACCTGGCCGGAATACATGGTATGCCTGAACAAGCCGTCTAAATGGCGCGACAGAAAGAAGAGGTTGTACATCATCAAGACTTTTGCATCATGCATTACTAAATATATTTTTACTTGGAGAATTTTCTTAAATCCCATTTCTTTTTTGTAACAAAGCAAGCTATGTCTCAACTTGAACCGGCTTAGAAAGGAGATATGGACATGAACGAGTTAAACATGGAGCGCTATCGGCTCATGAGAGCTCAATACGAGGCGACAAAGGGGGTACGACCACTCTCTTTACTTCTTCCCCTTGCCGTAAATTTTCTCTCTTTTTTTTCTCTTTTTTTTTTTTTTTTTTTTTTGCGTCCAACCTGATATGCTATGAGTGACATTGCTTTTCATTTGAGTCGAACGTTACATACATTTCACTCCTGGCCAAATGAATTTGGATTGTATGTTCCTTCCCACAACCCTACTCGAATAGGACAAAAATGACCTTTTGCCGAACGAGATTCTTTTCAAGCTTCTTTCCTTCAATGCAACTCGAACGGAGTTTTCTAATTGAATCTATGTTGCTTTTTAAGTCAACTACCCCTAAGCCAGCTTCGCTTCAAAGGACGATGAGTCTTCCAAGTCTCGCAAGATTTCATCGTCCAAAACGTTGGCGGCCATGGAAAGGTCGCGGGTTGCGTCGGCGCTGAAGGAGTTATGTCTTCGTCGTGTGCAATTAATAGATGTATAAATGGATAAAATTAGGGAAATAATTAAGTTTGTACTTTTGGGTCGTCGTTTTGCCATAGCTAGAGGTACTAACGATCTTTGGACTAGTAAAATAGCCCAAATCCTAATTAGACGGATCCTATAAGGTCACACAATTGGGCTAGATCGAGCATAAGAGGACGAGGCCCATCATGGGCCTCATCACTCTAGGTGGCCAGCCATATGGAGGATTAGAAGTGGTTTTAGGCTTCGTGCCCTAGTCTAATTATGACTAGGTGCTTAGGTTTGCAAGCAAGCAATTGACTGAATAGTGTGATAAAACCCTAATTAGCAAACACGAAACCTAACCCTAGGTTTGATGTTCAATGGTAGCTGTCAGCCTGCTGAGTTGGTCTTCAGAGAGATTGTTTATAGGGTTGCAGTTAGGTGTTCTGAGTCTGACAGGAAATCCCTGTACTTTTGATGTTCTGGTTCTGAGTCTTTTGTTTGTTGCTGTTCTTGTCTTGTCTAGTCCTTGCTTCCAGAACCCTTCCTAGATGGTGGCTGGAAGTTTGAGTCCAGTTTTAGTCCTTGGTTTTGTCTGGCACCCTTCCTAGAAGGTGGCTTGATAGTTTCTTGGATCTTTGGTGTTTGGTTGACCTTTTTGGGTCTTGTGGTGTTTGTTATTGGTTATAGCTTAGCTTGCTGTAAGTTGTAACCTTTTCTCTTTGGTAAAAAAATTCTTTATTTACCAAAAACAAAAAAAAAAAAACACGAAACCCAACCCCTCTCATAGTCCCCTCTCTCAAGGCTCTCTCCTCCTCCTCATGCCAGTTGTGGTTCGTGGTGGTGGTGGTGGTTCGTGCGGTGGTCGGTTGTCCGTAAAGGTGGTGATCGCGGTTTTCCTTATTCACTCGACCAATCTAGTATTGGTGGACAGCTCGTTCGAATCTCATGGACTAAGCAGAGGAGCAACGCTTGGGGCTCTATTCTCTCCCTAATTTTCCTGTCGAATAGGTTCTAGAATTCACGCATCAAAGGTATGATTATGTGTCTTGTTTGTTATGCATGTGATCTTGGGATTGGTACTTGATTAAATATGATTCATATTATTTTCGTTGCGTAGTACCTATAAACTCCTAAAGTGGTCTTGTGTGTCAAGGCAGTCAGCCACCGTGGCTAGCTTCGGCTAGCCAACCACGGTGGCCGACGGTGGTAGTTAGCGGTTATTCAAAAAAAAAAATTAAAAAATTGTTTTGAAAAATTATTTCAAGATAATTATGAATTATTTTGGGATAAAATTAGTTTTGTTTTGGATAAGTTAAAATATTTTGAAAATATGATCTTTTATTATAAAATATAAAATCGGTTTTATTTGGATAAAATCTTTTATTTTAGGATAAAATCAAATATTCAAAAGTTGTTATATTTGATATTATCCATATTTAAAGTTGTTAAATGGGTAATTATTCTAATTAAAGTGGTTGATAAGATTAATTAGGATATTCTAAGAATATTTCCAAAAGGATAATAATTGATTTAAATAATGTGATTATCCCATAATTAGATTAGGATATAATTGATTTTAAAATTATTTGATTGTCTAGTAATTAGGATAGAATCTCCTAAATTTTTTAGGATAATCATGGAAGATTAAATATGATTTATCTTTCTAGATTAAAATATGATTTCATTCTATCTCATGACTAAATTAAATATATGATATTTTATAAACGGTTATGAATAATATATGATATTATCTAATTATGATTATAATATAAGATATTTTAGGAAATGCGTTGACTTTATTATGAACATTTGATGTTGTAGTTTAGACACGCATGTTGAATGATTTATTATATGACACTTTTATAATATATGATATTATGTTTCTATATATAGACTAGTATGGCCCATAGTTAAATACGATCTGCGCATCGTAAAGTATTTTTGTAATCTAAATACGATATGCGTACCGTTATGTATTTTTTTAACTTTTATTTAAAGTAAATAGAATAGTTATTTAAATAGTGTTAGTTCAAAGAAGCCCATGAAGTGAAGGCCCAAAGGAGCAAGGTGGATGGAGATCCATGATAATTCAAGTGGGAGCATTTTCATTTGTAGTTTTCTTAGGACTAAGGGGCCATACTATGTCATGCTTCATTTTATTGCATTAGTAGATTTATGCATGTTAGATTTTATTTTTGTTGATTGATGATGCGCTAGAGTTCATTAAATAATCACAACATAATAAATCTAGGTCCCGATAATATTGAGGCACCTTTTCCAATTAAAAACCCGATGAAACCTTTGATATTTTATGATGGGTCATGCCTCAGTTGGGTGTCATATTATATCTTTGGGGAGTTGGGGTAGATAACGTTCTACACTTTTAATTGGTTATACTCAACAAGGTTACCTAAAGGGTTTAGAACCTTGAAGATAAGGGTAATAATTAAGCATGTGATGATTAATTATTCAACCAAGAGTTACAAGAGTTGTAATCAGTAAAGCTAAGAGTTTAATCACCTTGAAAATGTAATGGTTGATGGTAGGGCCTCAGTCCGGTCAATTATTGCACAAATAAAGGATCTTGAAATCACTTGAAATTCAATTGGGATCAATTAATTATTGAATAAAGTGTTTTAAAGTTACCAAATGAATGCATTTATAGTACTTTAATTTTAATTAAACATAATTATTAAACTTTGCCTTATTTTGACATTGATGGGTAGCCGTAATCACAATGGCAACAACGTTTATAATCTTCCACCATTCCTTGAGAAGGATAGGTTGACAGGGGATAACATTTCCAACTGGGAAAGAATGCTAAGGCTTGTTTTGAAATCTGAAGGTAGAGAGGATATCATTGACACCCCATTGCCAGGACCTCTACCAGAAAATCCAACTACGGCTGAGATTAAGAAGCACAAGGAAGCTCATGACAGAGCTATACCTATCACTTACTTAATGATTGCTACCATGGAGCCTAGTCTTCAAAAGAATTTTGAGGACCAGGATGCCTACTCAATCATGCAAGAACTCAAAGCTTTGTTTAAGAAACAAGTTAGAGTTGAAAGGTATGAGCTCCATCGTGAGATTCTAGATTGTAGGATGGAGAAGGGTGCCACATTTCATGATCATATTTTCAAAATGATCGGCCTAATTTAAAGTATGGAGAACCTAGGGCACCCATCTTGTGACGATTTGGCAACGGACATCATTCTCCATTCACTACCAGAAAGTTTCAACCAGTTTATCATGAATTTTAACATGACTGCCACTGCAAAGACTATGAATCAATTGCATGCAATGCTGGTTAGTGCTGAGAAACAAATCCCTAAGGAACCTAAGAAAGAAGTTCTTTTGATTTTAAAGGGAAAGGGGTTCAAGAAGAAGGGGCAAAAGGCTAGTGCCAAGGCTCCTGAAAAGTCTAAGACGACTCCAAAGCCCAAGGCTGCAGGTGAAAGTGAATGCTTTCACTACAAGAAGAAGGGGCATTGGAAGCGAAATTGCCAGAATTACCTTGACTTCCTCAAGAAGAATGGAGCATCAACCTCAGGTATAATGTTATAAACATTTTCACTTTTACGTAGGTATGTGATACCAAGTTGCAGTGCTTAACATTGAGATGTTGCGCACGAACTGCCAAAGAATTGAAACTAGCAAGGAAATGGAGCTTGAAGGTGCACTAGAAGTATTTGAGTGGCCAGAGATAGCTTCATAGTTTTAAATTTTGATTAGTTTATCATGATTTTAGAACAATTTCTAGTTTTGATGAGACAATATTTCAGTTTTGTTAGAATATTGATTTGCTTTACTTGGCTTGGACAAGTGTTGATCCATGATCAAGGTAATAATATTGTTTTCATTTTGCTAGACATGAGTTAATTTTGTTTTATAACATTGTTATAAGTAGATCACAAAAGTAAAATTTAGATGATTCAAAGTACACTTACTTATAACAAGTAAGGTTAGGTCACATTAATCATTTGGACATCCAAAGTTATGGATGGACTCTTATTCTTATATGATTATGAATCACTTGAGAATTAGAAGTCATGCTTGATAAGTTAGGATGACCAAGTTGCCTTTTAGTAGAAAGGGTAAAAAAAGCTAAAATGACTTTTTCGTACTCATACATATGATGTATGTGAACCAATAAGTTCAAAATTAGCAAAGAGATTTAACTACTTCATTGCTTTTACTACCAATTTAAGTAAATATATCGATAATTACTTAATGAAGTAAATCTTGGGAACATTGAAAAGTTCAAAATTCCAAAATGAAATGTAAAATCAGTTTGAGATGAACAATTTAAGACCACAATATGATTGTTGTGATAAATATTTAACTCAAAAGGAATGATCATCTAAAGGGAATTGTTGAATTAATTCACAATCAAGAAACATTATAATTAAAGTGTATGTTTATGAATAAGGAATCAAAATTTGCTTGCCATTTTTCGATCCATCATTTAATGATTTACAATATCGTTTTGAGGATATACACTACAACAACAATTGCAAATATACTAAACATGAAACTTAACCAAAGCAGTAGAAAAGATGTCATAAGAGTTATAATTTGGAAATGTTCCAAAAGTTATCTTTTCTAAACAAGATTAAGGGTTATGAAATCAATGTAAAATATTTAAAAAGATGACATAATGCACCTTAAATTAAAAAAATAGTTTTCATGGGTTTTCTCATGAAAACTAAGAGGTATTATTCCTACAATCGCGTAGAAACAAAGTGTTTGTTGCTCGCGATAGTGTCTTTCTAGAAAGAATGTCTTCCTATAAAGCTAAGTGGGAGTAAAGTTAGATCTTGATGAGATTCGATACGAGCAACAAATGGATGTGGATAACACTACATTAGAGACGAAGGCATATGATATCAGCTAATTTGATAAACCATGTGTCGAAGCAAGCTAATTCAACTAGCAAGACTTCTATCGTCCTACTAGAATGAAAGGTTTCGAAGAGTTGAAGAGAATAATTCTATTGTTGCTCAAACCTATCAAAGGTTACATGGGATCAAAACAAACAGTTTGTTGAAATTCTGAGAAAAGTTGGATTCTAAAATTTTCTTATTAGAACGGTTAGAATCCATGCCCTACAAGCAAGCTTTGGATAAATGCCAACTCAGGAAATGGCTTAAAGCCATGAAATCCAGAATGGACTCCATGTCTGTGAAGATGTGTTAGTCCATAATAGTCTTACAAATAGGGTCAAACCTATTAGTTGGGTAAGCCTATACGGATTATTCTAGTTATGGATATCAAAATCGCCTTCATGAAATGTTCTTGATGGTGAACATTGTATATGATACAACCTAAGAGTTTTGAAATCCAGAAATCCTAGAAAGTTTTGCAAATTTCAGAAATTCATTTATGGATTGAAGTAAGCATTAAGGAGTTGGAACATTCGTTTTGATTAGGAAATCAAACAGTTTGATTTCCTTAATAGAACGAAAAGGGAATCTTGTAGAGACAAGAAGTTTAGTGGGAGTAATTGGTCTTCTTAGTCTAGTATGTATTTGACACACAGTTCATATGAAATGATATATCAATGCTTGAATAAGTCAAGCAGTGGTTAGAAAGATTGTTTCTATATGAGAGACTTAGGAGATGTTCAGTACATATTGAGAATTAAGATCCATGAAGTGAATCTTGAAGAATGATTGGAATGAATCGAGAGACTTATGTTGATAAGGATCTTGACAAGTTCATGAAGCAAGACTCCAAGAGAGGATGTCTTTCCATGTTTCATGGTATTACGCTCCGTAAAACTCGGTGCCTCAAAAGCTAATAGAGTTTAGTTGTATGGATAATGTACCTCATACTCTTGCAAAAGGATCCATTACATGTGCCATGAAATGTACAAAGCAAGATGTTGCATATGACTTGTGCATGTGTAGCAAGTTTCAAGCAAATACAGAATAATCATACCGAGAATTACCAAGAACGGATCCTTAGTACTTGAGAAGCACTAAAAGGAATTATTCTAGCTATTGTGTTAAAAGGTAATTTAAGCAATTTGTCAAAAGGTTACACGAATGAAAGTTTTCAAAACAGGCAAGATGATTCTAGATGCTGATCTAAATGCATATTTGTGTCTGGATGGAGAAGGATGGTGAGCTTGAAGAGTTCAAAGCAGAGCACTGTTGCATATTCAATGTCAGAATATGTGTATTAAACTATAGTAAGATAGTTAGAGAGGAAGTTCGGATTAAAATGTCATGTGACGAACAGGTCACCTTTGCCCAAGAACAAAGGAGCCAAAGTCACATCACAAATCCAAACAAAAGGATATGAGATATCACCTCAATTATGAGATCATTGACCAGCGGAAGGTCATGTTCTGCAAAGTTTTATTATGAGTGAGAAATCACTAAACTCCTTCCATGGACTAAGGTATGAGAGTCATATTAAAGACTTAGGATTGAAGCAAGTTATGTAATTTAAGTTGTGAATGTTTTGAGAAAACATATTACATGAGAAATGCATCAATTTGCAGAATTATGTTTAAAATAGAAATTATCATTTTTCTTATTTAATTATGGTTTTGAAAATTAAATCAAATGCCGAAAATAATTATGAATTGATGGGCTCATCAGATTGATGACCTGGTTAATGAAACCCCACAGGTGAAAAAAATTCATAAATTATTTAAAGTTCCTTGTTCCAGACCATTAAAGTGGACATAAATGATTTCAATAAATGGACTAGCATGTAATATTGATTGGATAGCGCAGTTTCTTGGGCTATAGGGGCATAGTGATGCTCGGTCAATTACTTGGATATGCATGAATGATGCATGATCGAACAATTGACCTACTTTGAAGTTCAAGTATAGAGCTTCCGTATATATTAGTGGATTCCTTTGGCATGAGTGGAACATTGATTTCATTCAATGGATGTTGTGACTGTGGTATACTCAAATGTCTAGCCGTACCTAGAGATTATAAAGGGTGTTTCTTAGTTAATTCAGAAGTTGAGTGGGAGTCATGTTACCAAAAGATTGGATAGAGTCTACCTATTAAATTAGGAAATGTGTCATGGCCGCTTGAAGAGGGAGAATTCAGAAAATACGTGGCCGCATTCAAATGCATTACTCAGTAATCATTTGGTTTTGTAATTCTAACTCAGATTTCAAGAAACGATTTGTAGATTAATATGATCTCGACATGTGATGCAATCATATTATCAAATCGACACATATATTGACTTAAGGACTTTGAACATTGTACCCTTGTCTCAGACTAGTGGGAGATTGAAAGAATTATGTCTTCGTCGTGTGAAATTACTAGATATATAAATGGATCAAATTATGGAGATAATTAAGTTCGTACTTTTGGGTCGACGTTTTGCCATAGCTAGAGGTACTAACGATCTTTGGACTAGTAAAATAATCCAAAGCCCAATTAGACGGATCCTATAAGGTCTCACAAAGGGGCTAGATCGAGAATAAGAGGACGAGGCCCATCATGGGCCTCATCACTCTAGGTGGCCGGCCATATGGAGGATTAGAATTAGTTTTGGGTTTCATGCCCTAGTCTAATTATAACTAGGTGCCTAGGTTTGCAAGCAAGCAATTAACTGATCAGTGTGATCAAATCCGAATTAGCAAACACGAAACCCAACCCCTCTCATAATCCTCTCTCTTAGTGCTCTCTCCTCCTCCTCACGTCGGTGGTGGTTCGTGGTGGTGGTGGTGGTTCGTGCGGTGGTTGTTGTCCGTAAAGGTGGTGATCGCGGTTTTCCTCAATCACTCGACCAATATAGTATTGGTGGACGGCTCGTTCGAATCTCTTGGACTAAGTAGAGGAGCAACGCTTGGGGCTCTATTCTCTCCCTGATTTTCTTGTCGAATAGTTTAACGGAATTCATGCATCAAAGGTATGATTATGTGTCTATGCATATGATCTTGGGATTGGTACTTGATTGAATATGATTCATATTATTTCCGTTGCGTAGTACCGATAAACTCCTACAGGCGCAACCTAAAGGAGAGCAACCCTAGCTGGTAACTAGTAGAGAATCCAAGTCCTCTGAGCCACCATCGTCCGAGATGGTCCGAAACGAGCCCGTCCAAAAGGACGAGGATGGAGTGCCGTCCCTGGACAACACGGTCGACCAACACTCAACTCCGCATGTTGAGTATTTGGGAACTAAGCCCCCAGGTTCCCAAGCTGAGGAAGCTGCCATCTCTGCCAAAGACGGGCAAGCAGCCTCAGCCAATACCTCCTCTTGATAGGCGTCCACAACCCCTCAATCTCCCATAAGGTACCGGTACGCCTTCGTATTTTCCCCTTATAACTTGTCTCTTTTTCAGAATTCTAACTTATCTTCATTTTGTAGAAACTTCTGAGGATATGGACATTCGAATCCCTGGGTCTTCTCTAACTAGGGCCGAATGAAAGGTCGCCTAGGACGCTATTCATAAGACCGTCGTGGCTGATACGCAGGACAAGTTCCGAGGGATCCATGATGGGCACTTCGGTCTAATGATCAACAGTTGCGTTGAGGTATACTTTCATTTCTTTGACAAGTACTTAGCCTATTTTCTCCTTTACACATTTTATAATTATCTTTTCCATTCGTCCGCAACTTCTCCTTAGGCTCTTTCCTTCCAAGATTGGCGTCCTCGACTACAACGCAATTTTTAGGCAAAGTAAGATGACCTCAAGTGGCTTCAGGATGAGAACACTAGCCTGCTAGCCCTAGAGATGCATAAGCATCAGACGGCCATGAATGCCTTGTCCGAGAAGGCAGCCCGGTAAAATGAAGACATCGTCAAGATTGGCGATGGTCTTAAGCAATAGAGGCTGGCCAACTAGGCTCTCACTAAGGAGAGGGACGAGGCGGACAACTTGGCGGCCAATAGGCAGGAGGCTGCTGAAGCCTCTGAGAAGCTAAGGTCTGAGCTAGAGACCAACAGGTAGTCCTTGAACACTTCAGGTTGCGGACAAGAGAAACAAAGAGGTCGAGCTTCTGAGAAAGGAGATAGAGTGTTTTAAGTCTGATTCCTCTAGCTGATGTTGTCCACATCAAACAGTTGGCCATTACTCACCTTAAAAACCGTTTTGAGGAAGCCTTTTTCATGATGGTGGAACCGGACGAGCTCGCTTCTTACCATGAGCGGTTCACCAAAAGGCTAAACTTCCTCACCATAAATGAAGAGTGTGAGGCCGTAGGCATGCCTCTCTCTCCCTTTGTCGAAAATCCTTCCTACAGCAAGGGTGAAGCAATGGGAGACGAGGAGAAAAAGATGGTCGAGGATGAGGGGCCCCAAGTTGATAATGCGGCCAATGCCGAGGCGACCAATGCTGATGGTGGTGGTGAGGATGCGATCGAGTGAGGAGCCCTCTTCTCCAGCTTTCTTATGTCTTCAACTTTTTCTTTTTTCTGTTTTCATTGAACAATTTTTCTTTATTGCCGCCTGTTTTGAGCGGTCTTTGTAAAAATATTTTGCCGCCTTCTGAGCAGTTTTCTACATTTTTGTAATTAACAATTTTATGCATTTTTTGTATGCCTACTGCTTTTTTGTACGAATACTGGGGGTATGCCCCTTTATTCGGCATTTGCCTAGTCCAAATTCCGAGTGGTTTGATTAACATAGTAAATTTTATACCTTAAAGGGTATGACTTCTAGTAAGTTAATGAAATCATATAAAATGATTTCCCTTGGCCTAAGTGAACACCGAATAAACTTTTAGGTATACGACCGTTGTATTGGCTTCGGTTGAGTCGTCCATTGAAGCTATCGCTCAGAAAGACCCAAGAAATTCCAAGTATTATCTCAACTTGTAAATTTCTGTTTAGTGGGCTTATTCACCTAGGGAAGTCTTTTCCCTAGACAGGGCAAATTGTGCCTTAGACAAATTTTTAACCTCCCTTTTGGTCTTCTATTCGACCTGGTGGGGCCGAACAGTTAAACTAGCCCTTAGGCTAATTGGCCAAGTGGCTGATTGGCCAAGCGGCTAAGCAAAGTATGCCCCCGCTACACTTTGTAGTTGGAATATTTTGATAAAATTGGATTCACAACTGAGTGTCTAGGCTAAGGTTGCCCCTACTCGGCCAATTCAAGATTGATGATTGAGTAGCCTTGTTAGGAGAACTTATGGTAAGCATTTTACTTGGCCGATGCACTTTACCCTTCTTTAAGGTGCATCATCGTTCGATCATGTGCGGCCAAGCAAATTTGTTTTGTTAGTCTCTCATTGAGTTTCTACTCGGCCTACACTTCATGCCCCATATTGTAGACACCTATTTTTGTCTCCCCAAAACCAAACCTGGTGATGAATACCTTTCACAACGAATCATAATCGAATGAAGTGAAAGTGTGGAAAATCTAGTGTTGCGGTTAGTTTTTACTAAAATTCCTTCTTTCTTTTTTTCGAAAACCTACTCTATTTTATGAAAATAGCCAATCTAGTTTAGTTTCGTCCCTAACAAGGGTCCAATAATAGTGTAGTTGGGTAGGGCTCGAAAAGAGCTTTCCAACGATATATTATAAGCCCAATTCCGATGAATAATGAGGAAGTTATGGCTAAATTACTGTTTCGGGGTTTTCTGATGTCCTGCGGGAGAGTTACATTTCTGAGACTGGAACCGGACGCCTGTACCTGCAAAACAACGAAGACTCCTTGTGGTGGGAGCTCCGCCTCCGACGGTCAAGTTATTACTTGATTAAGGAGTAATTAATGCGGAAATTAAAGTGATTGGGTCTTTCTAGGTGAGAGTGTTTAATGTGAGTTTTTAGCGTGATCAGCATGTAATTCATGTGTTCTCCCTTAATGAGGATTAAGGGAGGTATTTATAACCTTGGGAAACGTGCCAATCCTAGGTTTAGGTTAACCTAGGGCTGATTGGGCTTCCCTCGGAAGTTGGGCCTAGGTGGCCGGTTTCTCCATTAGGCATGGAGTATGCAACGTGTCATGATATAATAGGTCCAAGGTGGACAAATAAGCGTGTGCCACGTGGCAAGCCCTGACAGTTCCAACTGGGGGACACTTGGCAAGACCTGATTGGCCCACGTGGCGCATTCCGATTGGTGGGAGCAAAATCCCCTAATCATTTGCCCCTCACAAGTGTCACGTGACTGGTCACGTGTTACCTGTGACAAGTATCACCCTGTAACAGGCGACGGCCTGCTACAGATGTCACTCGGCGAAAGGCCGAGAGATTCTCCCGCCCAAATTTTGAATTCTAGAAGTGACCCTTCGCCTTCTCACTTCGCCTATATAAAGGAGTGTTGACTTCAGTCATTTTCACACTTGAGAACTTTTTGAGAGAACATTCGGACCCCTGAACTTGCTCTGACATTTTGGACCCTTTCTGCCTACCGTCTGCTCTGACAAGCCGACTGCAAAGGATTTTCAGAACTTCATCAATCGTCACTCGTTCAGGTAACCGTCGGTTCTCTTACTCTTAATTTTCTCTTTATTTTATTCTTTTTTGAAATGGCACCACGGAAGCACACGACACGACCTAGGTTAGTGATCAGCCGGTCACCGGGGCGGCTGAATCTAGGACTAGGAGTGCCGCCTGCCCTTTTCTGGACCCATCTTTGCCCTTTATACAAAGTCCGACTATATCTGTGTCTATGCAGAGTATGATGGCCAGAACAAAAAAGACTGCCAGGATCTCAAACTCAGACGGCTCCTCCCACAGGGTGCCGATTAGTGAAACATCTGACCAGGCGCCAGATGGGGATGTGAAACAAAGCGGTTTGAAAGCCGGCAGTTCTGAGGGAGGAGTCAAAGTGACCCCTTCCCATTTTACAGTTGACAATTCTTCATTCTCTCCTGCTCCTTTTAAAGGGGAGGAGGCGGGCCCCTTCGGGAGAGGGGAGGAGTCGTCCTCTTCGGACTCGTCAGAGGACGATTCCGAGTCTAGCTCTTCTGGCCATGCTTCTCTGGACACAGAAGAGAAAAACAGTCGCCTGCAAGAGGCGAGGCTTTCTCACGCAATTGAGAAGGGGGACGATTAGGCGGAGCCATCCGCCTCTCACCGAGAGCAAAATACCCCCTACTACTGCACGGTACCTCGGGGCCGGATCACGGCCATGCAAGAGAAAGTGGAGAGCTTTATCGCAAACCACACAATGGGCCTCGGATTTTTAGTGTTTGTGCCGGATCCAGAAGACACAATCGTCTGGCTGGCTGGTACCAGTTATGATAGCGCCTGCTTTGGCTGCTACGAGGCGGCCATCAAGGCTGGGCTGCGCTTCCCACTACATCCGGCTGTTCAGCGGATCTTGGATCTTGGATGGGTATGAGTTGAGGTTATGGCAGTTAGCCCCAAACTCCTGGGTCAACGTACTCGGCTATGTGGCCGGGTGCGAACTGCACGGGGTGGAGCCGAGCTTCGAGGCTTTCGCCCACATGAACTATCTCAGCCGGACCCCTAAGGCAGGCGGTACCGGCTGGTATCAATTGACGAGCCACAGGGGCTACCTCATGACGAGAGGTAAAGCAAACAAGTGGAAGGACTGGCGGAGCACCTTCCTCATCATTGAGAGTTCAGACACAGAGCTGAACAAGCGCTTCAACAGGTGGAATAGGAATCCGCCCCTTCTTGCAGGCGGCCGTAGCATGCCGCCTGTTCCCCCCAAGGCTAAGAAAGTGATCCTAGATAAAGGACTCTTCAAAGTAGAGTCGAAGGTGAACTCTACTTCAGGGGTACGAGAGCAAGTACCCCTGCATTGCGTCCCGAGCTTCAAATGGCTCTACGACGAGTACTTTTTGGCCGCCTGTGGCCTCAGCAGTCGGTGCTCAAGAGGTAGTCGGCCTGTCGAATACTCTGCTGTTTCGTGCATTTCTTGTTATGACTTTTATTAACTTTGATATTTGTTTTTACAGCGGACGCCATGAGCAAAATTACCGCCTCCAAGACTGCGGCGGCCATGTTACGGGCCTCCATCATGCAACAGTCTTCAACCGACTCCCCCAACAAGGGGGCACCCTTGGTGGGCTTCGAACCTTTCACCCTCTTTTTGGAGTTGTGTTTATGCATATACTGACTTTTCTTCTTTTTTAGAAGGGTGCTCCAAGAGCTTCTTCTTCCCAACAGCCGGACCCCAAGACCCGGAGGACGACTGTTGCGAGCTCTCCTGGTTCTACCAGGAAACATGCGGCGGCTGAGAAACAGCCGGCCACTTCTTCTAAAACTCCAGCTGGGCCGCCTAGAAATATGAAATTGTCCTTGTAAATTTTAGACTTGCTCCCTTCTCTACTAGGTCTAATCCGTTTTTTCATACTTGATGCAGCCGGCCCTCAGAAGCCTGACTTGGTCGAGGTGGCCAAGTCTATGATCAAGGCCGTTCCTCCAGCTGAAAGGGAGGCGGTCAGGGGTGTCGGCACCCTTGACCTAGACGGAATTGCAGGGGTCCTTGCTGAGGTATACTTAGCATATTTTTGAGTATTTGAATTCCAGGTCGCCTGTTTTCTTTTTGTTTGGAAACTGACGCCTGTTCCTTTTTACTTAGGCCCTGCTCCGAGTGAACGGCCTTCGCAAGCCGCTTGACCGGAAGAACAAAGAGGTAAAGGCTGCAAAAGCTATGGCCGCCTCTAACTGTGATAAGGCAATGTTTCAAATTGCCCAAAATGAAGTTCTGACCATTGATATTCTTTATTATCAGGCGCAGGCTACCGCCGCTATCCGGGCTCAGTTAGAGGCGGCCCAGAAGAGGAATAGCGAGCTGGAGGCAACCATCAACAATCTCAAGGCCGAGCTGAGACCTCTTCGCCAAAAGATGTACTCATACGAAGCCTTGGAGAAATCCTTGGCCAACGTAAAGGAACGCCTGGTGACCCAGGAGAAGAGTCTTACTCAGGAGCTCTCGGCAAAGGCCGAGCAAGAAAAGAAAGAGCTGGTCCGGGAGATGATGGAAGACTCTGCTCAAATCCAGCGCATGACTTGGGGCCGCCTCTTCCCCAATGCCGATTTTGCCTCATGGGACAAAACGTACCGCCAGTGTTCTGATACATATAATCAAGAGATCCTGGCGGCTGCTGAGGAAGAGGCGTTGGAGGAAGCGTTGGAGGAGGAGGAGCCGGTAGTGGCGCTTGTGCCGCTTGGGGGTAATGCATCAAAGAAGGATGCAACTGAAGCCGAGTCCAGCAAG
The DNA here is from genome assembly GCF_001683475.1 of Chenopodium quinoa. Lineage (NCBI taxonomy): Eukaryota > Viridiplantae > Streptophyta > Magnoliopsida > Caryophyllales > Amaranthaceae > Chenopodium > Chenopodium quinoa. The sequence continues at coordinate 92,714 of NW_018744331.1, read as the reverse complement.
AAGAGTGCTGACCAGGTGACAACTACTAATATTGAAGATCTGCCCCCTTCTTAAGCTTTATGTCTTCTTTCCACGGCCTGCGTGCCGTTTGTTTTGTATTTACCCGGCCAGGGGGCCGGGGCTCTGAATATTTTGCCGGTCTTTAATGACCGGCTTCTTTTTAATGAATTTTTTTGTTTTGCTTCAAATTTGTTTAAGTATTGAATATTCTGATATCCAATTGTTCACTATACCGACTGTTTTACATGGCCAATAGTTGCAGACAGGTACGGATAGTTAGTCACGCCGCCTATGCCCCTGGACGACTGGTTGTCTGTTTCCAGGCTAGACGATCAGTCGGCCATTTATCCAATCGGTATTCGAACCATTTTAAAGACTGGATCCCCTTTAGGCAGGCGGTCCTGTCATTTGTAAAATTAACCAAGTAGGAAAGTGGTCTGACCAAGTAAACATGATTGTTACCTAGTTGCCAAGTAACTAAGTAGTAGAGGTATCAAGCGGTGGGTACCGGTTGTTCCCCTTTATTCGCCAATGTTTGTTGGCTTTTAACTCATAAGTTGTTAACCTAGCAGGAGTAGTGGTTGAGAGCCCCTGTTTGCTAAAAACAGGCGGACGACTCATACCTTTAGGCTCCATACTAAGTTTGAGGGAGTGACCATAAGTTAACATAGGAGTTACTTAGTCTCCGTCACACTCCAGCTTGAGTAGTAGAGGTACCAGGCGGCGGAGGCCGGCTAGACCCCTTGATTCGCCAATGTTTGTTGGCTATTAACTCAAGAGGTACCCCCTGCATTTATCCCAAGTAATACAGGCGGTCATCTGACTCAGATGTCAACTGCTACCACTGGTTTGGTTAGTGATACAGTTATCCTTGTCTCAAAAACGGCTACGTGGTTGCCCTTGGGGGCAGTCGTATAGGTGCCGTGTAATTAGTTTATAGAGCAATGTTCCACCCAAAAGGGAGCTGCTCTCTGCGACGAATTTCATCCGGAGGGATGCCGCCGGACGCCTGCTATGATGTTGGGACAGGTCGTATTAGTTTTGAAGATTGGATCAGTTGGCTTGGCGCCTGGTCTGATCATTCGGCTTGTCGCCTTGGTTAGTTCTTGGTGAACGTAGGTGCTAAGTAAGAGGAGGGTAGCCGCCTGTTTAGGCACAGGGTCGGCCAGGCCCTAATCTTTTTTAGCTAAGTATAAGGGGGGTGGCTGTGTGTTTGGAACCAGTCGGCCCTCTTCTATGGAGAGTAGCCGGCTGTAAAGGTACAGGCGGCATGCCCCTCTGAAGATAGAGTAAAATACTCAATGGAGAGTAGCCGACTGTAAAGGTACAGGCGGCATGCCCCTCCGAAGATAGAGTAAAATACTCAATGGAGAGTAGCCGACTGTAAAGGTAGAGACGGCATGCCCCTCTGGAGATAGAGTAAAATACTCAATGGAGAGTAGCCGACTGTAAAGGTACAGACGGCATGCCCCTCTGATGATAAAGTGAAATACTCAATGGAGAGTAGCCGACTATAAAGGTACAGACGGCATGCCCCTCTTAAGTAAGAATAAAAATTAAACATGGAGAGTAGCCGACTGTTTGTTAGTAGGCGTGCCCCTCTTAGTACAAAATTGAATATTAAGTGCAAACTTTTATTAAGTAGCCCTTGACTATTTACATCTTTTAAAAGAAATATGATCATCCGGCAGGGTACCGTTTGTCAGAGTCCTGATTGGATCCATCCAGGTTGAGCATCTGTCTGGGATGCCTTTCTCTTCTTGCCGCCTGCTTCTTGAACAGGTGCACTCTCCTTGACATTGTCAAGGTCTAATTTTCCACCACTAGACCCAGTGGCCATAACAGTGGGCTTGACATCCGAGAGATAGCACTCTCGGGCCATCTTCTGATCTCCCCTTAAGGACCCGACTGTTCCATTATCCCTCTCAAACTTGAGCAACATAAGAGATGGGATTATAACAGCCTTGGAATTATTCAGGGTTGGTCGTCCCAGAATCATGTTGTAGGCCGAGAGTTCTTCTACTACCAGGAACCGGACTACCATGTGTCGTCCTTCCCCTTTTTCGCCCAGGCGGATGGGTAAATCCACTCGTCCCAGTGGGTGGACGACTCCTCCTCCAAACCCTACTAAAGGGTGGGATGCCGGATGTATGCAATTAGTCTGATATTTTAGTTTCGACAGACATTTGCTACTGATGAGATCTGAGGAGCTTCCGGTATCTATGAGGATTCGGCCAACTCTCTGGTTGGCCACTTTACATTCAATAACGATAGGGTCGTCATGCGGCCCTCTTACCCCTCCTAGATCTTCTTCACTGATGACAATCTCAGGAAATGAATATTTGGAGGGCCGTTCTTGGTGAACGAAATTTACATCTAACCGCCTGATATTGTCTTTGTTGCCCCTAATAGTGGGGCCGCCTCCTGAGAAGCCGCCTGCAATGGTGTAGACGACTGCATCATCTGTATCGGAGCTGTCGGCCTGTTGATTCTTTTTGGCCGACTGCTTTTTTGAGGAAGTGTTCCCCGTAGATTTCTTGACATAAGTGTCAAGATCACCTTTCTCAGCCAGGCGGTCCAGATACCGCATGAGACTGATGCAGTCATTGGTGTGATGACCAACATCTTCATGATAAGCACAGAATTTATCTTGGTTCCGGTTGTTTGCAGAACCCTTCATGGGGACCGGCTTCTCAATTGAGATCCGTCCCTTGATTTCTTTTAGGATAAACTGGTTATCCTTGTTAAACGCATACTTTGGGGAGTATGGTTTGAATTCTTTTTTCTTTTTCTGGGCCGGCTGTTTAGAGGAATCAGCCGCCCAGACCACTTTTCTCTTCCCGTCTTTGTTTGACGACTGTTTCTGTCGTCCTTCTCTTTTGTCGAACCTTTTCCCGTCCGACTGTTTTCCCGTACTACAAAGATCAGTCGCCTGTATATAGGCTTCCGCTTCAATCAAGGCCTCTTGAAGAGTCGCCACCCTCTTCCGGACCAAATCAAATTTGAAGGTCGACCCGTCTTTGAGACCTCTGAAAAAGTCAGTATAGGCTACTTCATCCGGTAACCCTTGAATCTGTATTCTCATCAGGTTAAACCGCCTGATGTAAGAACGAAGCCCCTCCTTCTCGCCCTGCTGAATTGTTCCTAAATCAAGGGTCGTCTTCTTCGCAAGGATGTTCATGGCGAAGTTGGAGGTGAATAAGTAAGCAAGCGTCCTGAAGCTATTTACACAACCAGTCGGCAGGTTGCCGAACCATTGTTGTGCGATTCCTTTGAGAGTCGCTGGGAAACACTTGCACCAAGTGGGATCATCCAACCCTTGAAGGTACATCAGGTTGGTGAAGGCCATAAGATGGTCTTCTGGATTAGTAGTGCCGTCATAGGCGCCTACTAATACATTTTTTACTTTGGCCGACTGAGCGGCTTCAGTAATTTCCTTGGAGAAGGCCGACGGCTGTTCACCAAGTCTAAGCAACCGAAGCTGCCAGTCCATAGGTTGGACATTTTTTGCTGCATGACCACCAAACGGAGGTGGCTGTAAAAAATACTATTGTTGCGGTACAAACGGTAAGTTTGGTACCGCCTGGTCGCTATGAAAGCCGGACTGACGGGAGGTGCCGCCTGACTGACTCTCACGATACGACTGAGTATGCCTCATTGAGGTATTTCGCAGACTGTCTTGGAAGTTTGAAGTAGAGGCCGACTCTAACAATCGGTCACTCTTCTTCTGCTCTAGCAGAAGCCGAGCGTCTGAGTATGTTTTCCTCGACCCGTCCGCCTGAATATGACGAACAGGTTTCCTATTTCCTGGAGTAGGAAAATGGTATTTTGTGAAATCAAGGGCAGGTGGCTCCCGCTTCCTAGATTTAGGATGAGGAGTCGCCTCTCGCCCTTGAACTGGTTTCCTCTTCAGTGAAGTAGAGGGTTTTTTAGCCGACTGCTCCTTGTCCAGAGCAGGCGGCTTCTTGTTGATCAACTCTTGAATTTCTCCCTTGAAGTCCCTCATGAAGGTCATGAGTTCGTTCCTTGTGATGGGAGCAGATCCATCAGTCAGCTGCTGCCGAACAGGCGGTGCGCCTGCTGGCTCGCTTCCAGTTTGAAGATGTTCTCGTTCCCTCCTTTCGGTATGACGGGTACGTCGGGCCCTTAGGGTCCCGTCTGAAGCTGTGTGAGCTTCAACTTCAAATTCATTCTCAGTATCGTGGTCCGACTGAACTTGAGAGTCGTCTAGGAGACGTCTCTCTTCAAGAGTCGGTACAGACTTGGATGCCATCTCAGAAGTACTCTCCCCACAGACGGCGCCAAATGTTTTGGGGTTTTCTGATGTCCTGCGGGAGAGTTACAATTCCGAGACTGGAACCGGACGCCTGTACCTGCAAAATAACGCTGACTCCTGTGAGCTCCGCCTCCAACGGTCAAGTTAGTACCTGATTAAGGAGTAATTAATGCGGAAATTAAAGTAATAAGGTCTCTCTAGGTGAGAGTTTTACGTGTTTTATTTGGAATATTATAAGCCCAATTCCGATGAATAATGAGGAAGTTATGGGTAAATTACTGTTTCGGGGTTTTCTGATGTCCTGCGGGAGAGTTACATTTCCGAGACTGGAACCGGACGCCTGTACCTGCAAAACAACGGAGACTCCTGGTGGTGGGAGCTCCGCCTCCGACGGTCAAGTTAGTACTTGATTAAGGAGTAATTAATGCGGAAATTAAAGTGATTGAGTCTCTCTAGGTGAGAGTGTTTAATGTGAGTTTTTAGCGTGATCAGCATGTAATTCATGTGTTCTCCCTTAATGAGGATTAAGGGAGGTATTTATAACCTTGGGAAACGTGCCAATCCTAGGTTTAGGTTAACCTAGGGCTGATTGGGCTTCCCTCGGAAGTTGGGCCTGGGTGGCCGGTTTCTCCATTAGGCATGGAGTATGCCACGTGTCATGACATAATAGGTCCAAGGTGGACGAATAAGCGTGTGCCACGTGGCAAGCCCTGACAGTTCCAACTGGGGGACACTTGGCATGACCTGATTGGCCCACGTGGCGCATTCCGATTGGTGGGAGCAAAATCCCCTAATCAATTACTAAACTGGACCCGGTTTGATCTTTATATGCAGCCCAATGATCTAGAGGATGGCCTATTATGAATTATCATTCCTCATACAATTAGGATTGATTTTAGTCTTCTAGAATCTTCTAGATGTTTCTTTTGAATCCTAATGAGATTAGGATTGATAACTAAGTTTTACGTGTTTTATTTGGAATAAAAGAAGTGTTTTAAATGAAATTACAATTTTACCCCTCGTACGGACTTTTATGAGTTAATTTTATTAAAAAATAGAAAATGTGTGGAAAAATCTCCTACAACGCTGAACATCAGGTTGTCGCCTGGCGACAGGGGCAGTTGTGGCGACAACGGCGTGTTTTATTCCTTTTCAAACTCTAATTTGTTTTTATCAAATCCGGACTATTTCATTGTAAATAGCGTCCTTAGACCTTTGTTTTTAATCATCAATTCTCATCAACTCTCATCAAGAAATTCTTGATTTTCTCTCTCTCTCTTTCTAAACCAACCCTTTTACAAACAAAATTTCGCATTCGCAAGATCTAGGCACACCTAGCTAAGTTTGAAGTTGTCTTCGCCCTAGACGTGAAAGGTTTGATATTTCTGAGGGTTTGGTTTCAAATCTCTATTTCAATTATTTCATTTAATTTTTTGATTTTATTATTTTCCTTAAATCTACTAACGTGTGTATTTTGTTATTAGAAAGAGATACGAGGCATCCAAGTAAGTGCTTTAATTGTTTTATTGATATTATGATATTGAAATCATGTCTAAGTTGTTATTTTGATTCCTAATATCATGTTTAGGATGTTCTTCCTAATATCATGATAGGATGCATTTCTTATTACGATTTTAGGGTAAAGAATAAGTTCCTTAAATCAAGTATGATTAAAAGAATGCTTCCTATTTCTATCTTAATATCATGTTAGTATCATGTTAGGGATAAAGCTTTGATCTTTAATGTTTAGTTACATGCTAGGGTTTTTTGTTAATCTTGTTAGTATCATGCCTAGGATCTTGCTATACTTATGATTTAACATGATTATGATTTTTATTATGATTATTAATATGTTGCTTGATATATATTATTGTTATTGCTTGATCACACCTTTTATGCATGTTTAAATGGAATTGGTACTTGTAATCACGCTTAATAAGATAATTAATAATCTTGTTTGGGTTAATTTGATTATAATTCAAGTGATCGCCAATAATAGTTTTATCTATGCATTAATATTCAACCAACATACATTAAATAGGTTTAGGTAAACCTATTGATTGCATGTTAGTCAGAAAGCGCACATGAACACGAGGATAATAAAAGTAGAGCTCTATTATTAGGGCAGGTTCTTTCTCTTTTAGATTGGATTTGTACCTTCATCCCCGAACTTCTAGTCATGGTTCCAGACCTATTGGAGTCAACAATCTCATGGATCGTTAAGGGGTGTAACCTTCACCCCGTGGACGGTTTACAAGTTCCTAAAACTTGTTGGCGACTCTTTTGCTCTAGCTTCCTTCCCTATGGACACCACCGTACTTTAGTGTATGATCACAGTGGGGTTCAAGTTTCGGGTAATGCTTGAAATATTCCCTATAGTTTTTGGCGACTCCACTGGAGAGGATTTCTATTTTAATTCTTGAAATTTAGTTCGGCAATGATTTAGAATGAGTGGACGAGACTCGAAAAGTTCTAAGTATTTCATGTGCGTAATTTTGATTAACATTATTTTCATATGCATAAAAAAGGTTCTCATTGGAAATAACATCTGTAATGAGTCAAAAACATATGATTTATACACGTAGGAAATTTGAGAAATATCTTTCACAACTAGAATCGAAATAATACTGCGAAAACTGGAAAATTCTAAGAACACAGAAAGCTGTTGAGGAATGTAGGAACTAGCGTCTAGAAAACAAAGCATGTCGCTAATGATATGGCTCTGTCGCCTGGCAAAAACATTGTCTTTTGGCAACAGGGCTTATATCCTGGCGATGGACTCTGTTGTCTGGCGTCGTGTTATTCCAATACCGAGCCAAAAATCTACCTTCTTGTTTCGACTAGTTCTAGCACTGTTGGCTCGATTCTACTTCCCGATTGAGTTTTTCTCACTTTTCTTAAACCCATATGTGTTCTATATGGACATAACCCTATGGGAGTTCATGCTCCATCTACCTAATTGAACGCTTTGAGCAACAAAGGGTACATCCCATAATGTTGAATTCACCAAACCATGGAAGCGAGTTTAACTCGCGAGGTCCCATCCACACGCGTTAACCCTTCCAAAGGTAAGGCTTTGCGCGGTGCATCTGGACTCATAACCATGGACCCTCTTTGACTAACTCATAATTTGAACTTTAGAGAACTAGCGCCATGGTGAGGTTGCAAATTCATTGTATCATGTTGTGGCTACTTGACTACTCGTGCGTCTCTTAATTATGCATACTTATTATATGATTAAACTAACCGTTTGGTTTAACATGTGACTACAAATATGCTTAAATACAATAACCAAGGACTAAATGACTTTTCTTAATTAATTGATTAATTAATTTGAGCTAATAAATATGTCTAAAATCGAGTCATAGTTCCTTAGAGTCAACCTGAATTTTTATTCCCGTATACTGCACAAGCGTCAACTTGTTTTGGTCATATCCAGAGTTCTAGGAAGTGTTACGAGTTGTATAACCTATGGATCTGTAGCCCCGAGTTTTATCTTTAATTTGGTGTTGGTTTCATCCCAATCAGAATCACAGATCAAAAGTAATGCCTAAAATACCACAGCCTGTCCAAATTAATGAATATACATGAAGTCTTAACTTAGTCTTTGCTTGAGTCTAGTCACATAGTGTAGCCACATGGTCATGACACGAGTCTTAACATATCACCTACACTCACTAGTCTTAGCAAACACTTTGTTTATGTCACCATGACCATGTCATTTGAGTCATTTTCTGTCATTCGAGTGGGGGGTCCAATTTATTCCCATTGTATTCCACATTCTCTTTCATGTTTAATAGAGCTCGAGTCAAAATAAATAATAAAAAAATTATCCCTAATTTTCGTTTCCACAGTACTTGGTCAAGGAGAGAATGGAGATTAATCAAGGACAACACCTTCGTTCAAGTTCAACTTTTTGATAATTCAGTCGGTCGACAAAGAAAAGCTAAGAAGATAATGACGAGTCAAGAAGAAGTAAATGAGCTCAAGAAGCAAATGGCTAGTGTTACTGAAGTACTAAGGACCTTAACCATCCAAATCAATGATCCTGTGAAACAACAACAAATGGAGCTCATGCAAGAAAGCTTGAGCAAAATATCCAATGACTACAGGTTCCAGGGCATAAGCTCACAAGGGGTCTAAGTGGACAAGGAGCTTCTTCCGCAGAAATTCAATGCCAATGACATCCCTAAGTTTAAGCCAACTAACAATGCTTACTTTCATTTAAGGTCCTTTGAAACTATAATAAACATTAAAGGGAGTGATAAGAATATTTTTCACTCTTTATTCTCGCTATCTCTTGAAACCATTTATCAGCATTGGTTCTTCTCCCTTGATAAATAGAAGACCTCCACATGGGATGGAATAAAAAATTCTTTCATTGATACTTATAAGTGTAATATTCAAATGGAAACCGACCATAGACAACTTGAGATGCTAAAACAAAAGGAAAACGAAGGGTTCACCTCCTTCTTTAACAAGTGGAGGGAAACTTCCGCTAACATGATCGAAGTCCCTACTGAAAAAGAATCCGTGAGGATGTTCATAAAAAATTTACAAGAAAAGTATTCAAAGCACTTAAAATATCAACACAAATTTAATACTTTCAAGGCCCTCTATGACATCGGTATCGAGATCGAAGATGATCTCGCAATGAAAAAAGCTACTAACAATAGTAACCACGGTGGCTGGACAGGAAAGAAGAACGACAATCCTTCTTCTTCCGAAAACGCCCACTCTAGTAACAATGTTAGTACCTTTGATCTCAGTGAAGTCTTAGCCATGCATGGATAGCCAAGGATCTGAGAAGCAACTAAGGAAAGACATCACCCCCATTAGGATGAGCTATGATGCTCCATTCGATCGACTCCATACTAAGGGACTCATTACTCCCATTGGACCTATTCAAGATCCTGCACCTGAAAAGAGAAGGCCTAGTTGGAATCCAGATGCACATTGCAAGTACCATCAAGGTAGGGGTCATAATACTGAGAGTTGTTGGAAGCTAAAAGAGCCTATCTGTAGACACCTAAAAATGTTTCCCCAAAACCAAACCCGATGATGAACAACCTTTCACCGCCACTATTGGTCGGGTTCAGTATTTAATCCCGAGAGTGCTTAAAAAATCATATTTAATTAAATTCAATTTTTGAATTGTCCATGGATAAGTCTTGATGTTTGGTCAAAGCATAATTTTTTTAATTTTAGCCCAAACCTTTTTTTTTTATTTTATTATTTGTTTTGGCCCAAACCTTTTATTTATTTTAGCCCAAATGATAATAATAAATAAAAAATAGCCCGAAATTATCAATCGACACTTAAAATGCCGAATAAAATTAGGGTTAAAAATGATTTTAGACGGAAAAACGGACTACAAACTCCCGCGTCACGGCATTTGTCCCCCGTGTCACGGGAAACAGCCCCGTCTGACGGTAAGATTCCCCGTGACACGGGGCACTTGCTATGACACGGGGGTTTCTGTGTCCTTTCCGCGTAAACCCTTCACGCGTTTTGTTCCCCGTTCACTAAATATTTCCCGCGTCACACAGCAGTCCACCTTGCCACGGGAATGTTCCCTGTCTGACAGTAGGATTTCTCGTGTCACGGTGCCCTTTGCCGTGTCGCGACACATTTTTTAGGGTTTTTATCTTTTTAGGGTTCCGTGTGTTCACTCAACACATTTTTTCTATAAATACCCCCTCATTTCTGATGTACAGGGCATTAATTAATTCTCTTTTTTTCTCTCCTCTATGCTTTAGCTTAAACACTAACCTACCCTTCTTCTTTCAAAATTCCTTATTCAAGCACTCCAAGGAGTCCATAATTTACTCGTGGTTTTGTCCTTAAGCCAAGGCGTGAAAGGTAGAACTGTTTGAGGCTTTGGCCCCAAATCAACTCTATTTAATTTAATTTAATTTAATTATCGTTTTATTATTATTTCGTTGAAGTTACTAACTCGTTTATTATTTTATAGTTGCAAGAAAAAACAGAATCAAAGTAAGAATTATGTTCTTTTTATTTCTATTATTTTTCTATCGATTTTATATTGTTGGATTTATTGTTAAATTCCTTCCAATATTAATGTTAATTCTTTTATTTTTATTATGATCACCATATTGCAAGTTAAAGGGAATACGTAATTGAACATCACGCCTAATAAGATAATTTGGACAACCGGTTTAGGATCCTTTTAATCTTTTTATTAAATCAGGTGATCACAATATTTTAGAATTATGTGTTGCATTAATATTCAACCAATTTAGCCTAATAATAGTTTGAAGCAAATTGAATTTTTGTTTGTATGCCTTTGAGATCGCAGGAATCACTTTTCACTATAAGAATCAAGTACAGGCCAATACGGGCGAATGTGACTCCATGACTCACTTCGTACCATCATCCCCGATCCTCCTTTCGTTGTTGCCTATCGTTGTCCCTTATTCGTGGTTGCCTTTTTATGATATGTGAACGGTTTACAAGTTCCTTAAAAACTTGTTTGCGGCTCCCTACTTTCCTTGTCCCTAATCGTATTATGTCAATTCCCACTTCCTATGAGTGCCAAGAATATTCACACATGCTTTTAGCGTAGGCGCACTTCGAGCGACGCCTACAATTTGGCGACTCCACTGCGAAGGATTCTTGGTTATTTATCGATTTGAGTGATCGGTATTTAATTAAGATGAGTGGATGAGACTTGAAAGATTCTTGAAAAATATTCCTGTGATTAATTTGGCATTTTTGCATAAGCATAGACGTTTTAACGTCGCGTTTAGGTCTGTCCCATAGGAAAAATTGAATAACTTGATTGCGTACGAAGGAAAACAGGACACCAGTCAGATTTTCTGACTGTCGTGCCACGGTAAATTCTGCCGTGTCACGGTGTAATACACCTCTGACGGTGTGCAGCACCGTGGCACGGTTGTCTCTCCGTGTCACGGTAGTCCTAAAATCAGTCCAATGGCTTGTTTTCTCCTCTCACAGTCAACTTCCTTCGATTTTTTGAAAAAAAAACGTGTGTGTTATTCATGCGTGTGTGTTCTCACAGTCAACCCAAAAACGCTCATGGCAATAAGGGTTCATCCGAGTTATTAAATCCACCCAAACCATGGAGTCGAGTCCGATATCATCAAGAACTCACGGAGCCTCCAGTTGGCATATACCCTCAAGGGAGGCTGCCTTGCTAACGCGTCCACTCTTAACCATGGTACTCTTTTGACACCTAAAACTTGACCAATAGTTGAACATAGATCTTGACCTTAGGTTGCGAACTCTTTTTTACATCATCGTGACTAAATTCTACATGGTTTGTTTGGTGCTAACCCTCATGTGTTTGCTCTTTTTGTTTAACCCATGACCGAGGGTTTTTATTTCCACATAGTAATTAGTACGGACTAAAACTAATTAAAATATGGAAAATACACAAATTTAGGCCTGGAATTGCGCACCGTGTCACGGAAAATCTGCCACGCCACGGTGTGCAATGCCGTGGCACGGTGCATTGCCCCGTCTGACGGTGCTCTGTACCGTGTCACGACAGTCAGCACCATGACACGGTGCCTAGGAGGTTTGTCCAGTCAGCTTTTTTTTTTGTCTTCGTGCATGCTTATGTGGTTTGAATGTCTGGTTTGGTGTCTTTTCTAGCTGTACGGTCATAACACATGTCCATAACCTTCACTTAATCACTCACGTGTCGTGTTCACACACTTTTTCCGTTAGTCATGCACTATTTTATGACCGTATTTTAGGGTAGTCTTGTGTCATTTTTTTTTGTGTCTTTTTTTTTCGGAGTAAGTCGGATGGTATCCTCCCATAAATTTTTTTTAAAAAATAAAATAAAAAAATAATGAGAGTTTTAAATTTCAAAATAATTTTTTTTAGTTTTTGAATGAGTTAAGGTTAAGTTTGGTCATTAAAGGTGTGTTTGTTTCGGTGTCACTGCACTTGGTCAAGAAGCAGGGGTAGATTGTTACGGTTCGAGTCAATACCTCAACAACCTCTTATACCAAAGAGGCGTACAAGGAAACCACCACAATCATCTCCACAAGATCCATCTCCAGTTAACTTTCAACCAATGGCTACTAAGGATAATATTGAGAACATCAACAAGACAATTGAAATTTTGTCTAACATGATGAAAACACTCACCACTAGAGTCAACACGGTAGAGCAAGACAATCAAAATAATGTCACTGCCGCTGCAATGGACAAGATTAAGGAATAGATGAGTAAGATCTCTGAGGAGTTCACTTATGTGGAACAACCTTTCACCTCTTCATCCGTAAGGGACAAACTTCCTAAGAAGTTTTCCACTGCTGACATTCCAAAGTTCAAGCCTACTGATAATCCGCTTTTCCACTTGAAGGCCTTTTCGGCGACCATGGCTCTTAAGGGAGTAGATGTGACACTCTTCCCTATTGTATTCCCTCTTTCCTTGGAGCATGCCTTTCAACAATGGTTCTACTCTCTGGAATCCAAACATGTTGCAACCTGAGAGGACCTTACTGAAAGCTTCATGAACCGTTACAAGTGTAACATCCAAACCAAGACTTCTGAACGTGAACTCTCCATTCTCAAACGGAAGGAGAATCAAGGCTTCACTACTTACCTAAGCAGGTTGAGGGAAACAGCTGCGCTCTTGGTAATTCCTCCCAATGAGAAAGAGATGGTTCGCCTGTTTATTGTCAATTTGACTCATAATTACAAACAACACTTAAAGTTTCTACCTTTGAGCACCTTCGAAGCTGTGTACGATATTGGAATCAATATCGAAGATGAACTGATGAAGACTGCTGGTAGCAACAATAATAACAACAGCAGTTGGAAAAACAAGAAGAACGACACTGCTTTTTCTTTGTCTTCTAAGCCCAATAACGCTACCGAAAATGTCAATATCAATGATGTGCTAGCTCTTAATGCTCCCCCTCAAAGATTCTAAAGGCAAAGGAGGGTTTACACGCCTTTGGGAATGACTTATGATGCTGCTTTTGATCGCTTGCATAGTCAAGGACTGATTATGCCAAATGGACCTTTTCCAGAACCTCGACCAGAGAACAGAACTACTAGCGATGACCCCAATGCTCATTGCAAGTTTCACCAAGGCAAGGGTCATAATAATGAGAAGTGTTGGAGGTTGAAGGATGCGATCCAAGACCTGATTGATGCTAATCAACTTTCTGTCCCTCTAGGGGGCAAGAAGCCTAACATTCAAACAGGTCCTCTTTCTGATGCTTTGGCTATCATGGGAGATGAAGTCTCCTTTGATCCATCCATACTCATTCATCCTGTGAATGAATCTCTTCCAGAAGTTGTATTTGTCTCGAACCATGAAGAAGTAAATGGAATTCATCCTTGTAACAATTGACTATTTCACCAAATGGGTCGAAGCTTCCCCGTATGCTAAGTTAACGGCAAAACATGTAGCTCAATTCATTGAGAAAAATATCATATGCCGCTATGGGTACCTCATGAGATGATCAGTGATAATGGAACGCATTTCCAAGTCGAGTGCGCGGTTCTATTACAGAAATATCATATCAAGCATCATAGATCATCACCCTACAGGCCACAAACAAATGGTGCGGTCGAATCGGCCAACAAAAATGTGAAAACTATCATCGAAAAGATGACAGAAAATTACAAAGATTGGCCAAGTAAGCTACATTTTGCCCTTTGGGGTTATCGAACCTCTGTTCGTACATCAACGGGGGCTACCCCTTTTTATTTGGTTTATGGAGTTGAAGTTGTACAACCAATAGAGCTCAAAATCCCCTCTCTCCGAATCACGTTGGAAAGCCAACTAGATGAAGTCGACTAGATAAGAGCAAGATATGATGAGCTAGTCTTACTTGACGAAAAACGCTTGGCAGCTTTGCATCATGTCCAAACCTACCAACAGCGTATGGCTCGACATTTCAATAAAAAAGTCAAGACTAGGAACATCAAGGAAGGTGACTTGGTGCTTAAGGCACTTAGCAAAAATGTGTTGGATCCAAGAGGAAAATTCAGACCAAATGGTTAGGTCCTTACATTGTTAAATCCATCTTGTTTGGCGGAGCGGCAAAATTGGTAGACATGGACGGTAACGGTTTCCACAATTTAACCAACTTGGATCAACACAAGAAATTCTATGCCTAGTTGCATGGGTTCATGACCCAATAGATCTACGTTTGGCCTGATTCCTTTTTAAAGGATACGTAGGCAACCCCTGAAGGGGGCCTGGCCACTTTAAAAAAAAATCCTTCCTCCGTCGATCAAGTACACTCGCTAGTTGAGCATTGCGTCACGACAAAATGGAGCTGAACTCAATAAAATTTGCCAGTTCGGCATCCAGAGTTCACCGTGGCACGGGGAGTTCCACTGTGACACGACAGCTACCACCGTGGCACGGTGGAAGTCCAGCAAAAAAAAAAAATATTTGCCGCGCCACGGTGTATTCTACCGTGTCACGGAAGTTTCAACCGTGGCACAGTGGAAGTCCAAAAAAAATAAAAAGAAGATAATTGCCACACCACGGGGTATTCCACCGTGTCACTGCAGTTTCCACCGTGGCACGGTGGACTATAAGACTTTGCGAATTATGTTATTTGTTCGACGTTTTTTTTTTTATCTTTCCATTGCGTCCGACTTCTTGACTCGGATATATATTAAAAAAAAAACCATTGTAATTTTTATTCAAGGCGAAAATAAATATGCTATTATTGAAATAAATGTGACTACAATTATTGGCATCATGCGCATTATTTTAAAAGTAAAATTTATAAATCATATAAGCAAAGCAATATTGATTTAATCCTTCTTAACTTTAGGAACCTCCTTCTCCTTTTCAACTAGGTTGGCCTTCACCATAATGTGTCTTAGGATTATTTGGTTGCTTCTCTCTATAAACCATCTTCTCCTTACCCTTTCCTTTCACATAATTCTTTCTTTTAGACATTATAGGAGTCTTAAACTCAATCCCTTGTGTTCTCGGACCTAGGAGATCTTTTTGAGGCGCTTTCTTACTTCCAAGACGGCCCTTCATATCAAAGTTGCATGATCCAATTTGATCCCTTCTATTTCTAGGATTCAACCATGCCTTGTATGCACTAGATAAGGGAGGAGGAGCTTGGCTACTTGCTGAAACGGTCCACAAAGGTCTTCCAATCTAATAAGCCTCGTACTTGTGAACGTTACTTTCATGCAACGATACTTCACGAGGACTATCGTTATAGCGTGGAAATACTTGTTCAAGTCCATATCGTCGCATCAATCGAGAAGGACTATAAAAAGTCAGCCTTGAAATACTAGGAACGCGACAATACGGAGTATCATTCATGCTAACCATACTAGTAAGCCTCCACCAAGGCACCACCCAACGAATGGAAAATTCTCTCTTTGCAAAGAAATTCTTCCAATCTTCATACGACATGTTCGCAGAGTAATTCTTCTTCATGCGGAGTAGATCGTTGGGACCATATTTTTCAATATCGTCGGGGGCATCAAAAAGTTCTAAACGCTCCATCAACCAAATCTGCAAAATAGGAAAAAACTCAGTCGACAAAAATTAAAAAATAAAAAAATTGCAGAATCCACCGTGACACGGTAGATTGCACCGTGTCACGGCAGATGTGCACTATGACACGGTGCCTGTTTTGTGTCACAGGGGCTACTCAGTGAGTGTTTTTACCTGCAACAGTACTAGAGAGCCCTTCCTAACGGCTTTCCGGTCAACTTTTGCTTCGTAAAGGCCGCGCAAGGTTTCTCCAAGGCACGTAGGCATAGAAGATCTCCCAAATTCAACATGTTCAAGTATAGACGCTAGACAAGCATGTCCTACCCTACCGTTTGCAAATAAAAGCTTGCTAAACATGCAAAAAATATAAGCCCTTCTACGGTATACATGATAAGACTCAGAGAAAGGGCAATCGAAATATAAATTTGCAAGTTTTTCTAAGTCTATCTCATTACCACACACAACTCTATTTAAATCTGGATCTGTCGGATTCGGATGATGTTCAATGTCTTGGTAATAATACTCACGTAGGGTAGGCATGGCAATAAGATTTCTGGCAGGAAACCCAAAGATGGCACCGAATTCCTCCGTCAGGGTACATATTTAATCGTAATCAAATTTAAAACAATGTGTTTCTGGACTCCAATAATATAATGTTTCCCTAAGAAAATCATGTTCAATCACTACATGTCACAGGGCTAATAAGCCTCTGACATGAAACAATTCCAACTCTCTTTTGTCAGCATTGGTCAAAGAATAAGACCAGTCGCGCAATTTATTATCAAAATTCTGAGACATTATTAATGAAATATGAAATTCTAATTATTTTATGTTTCGTAATTATGAATATCACGAATATACTGGTCCTATTTTATAGCAAAAACGCTCGGAAATACTCAAAATATATCATTCTATACGCGTAAACCACACCGTTGCAGAATGCGCGCACCGTGACACGGAAATTTCCACCGTGTCACGGGAATTTATGCCGCGACACGACAGCTTTTACCGTGACACAGCGCCGTGTCGCGGTGCCCAGGCGTTTTAATTTTTTATCCTTTTCCTATATTGATCCGAATTTTAATTGTTTTATCCTCACCGTTTATCTTTTAATTCTGTTTTTCGAGACTTTCATTCCTAATAAAATTCTCCATTTTATATATATATATTTTATTTATCTTTATTATTTTATTTTATAATTACTTTATTCTTATTTCTATTTATCTTTATTATTTATTATTTTTATTTTATTATCTATTATTAGTTTATTCATAATTATTTTTCTATCTTTATTTTTCTTTTTCTTTTGGGGAAGTTGTAAAATTTGTCCCATTTCCATGCTTAATTTTATTATTTTGGAGTTGTAAAACTTGTCCCTTCTTTTATTTCTTTTTTCTTTTGGGGAAGGTCGGTACCCTCCACTTACGTTTTTTTTTCCGCGTCATTAATAAATACACAATGAGTCTTAAGCAACACTAATACACACTAATAAAACATTAAATGTGAATAATGTATAAAATGTACAAAATGAGTCATAATGAATAAGCAGCGTCAACTGTCATCACAGTACGTACAAATAAAAACCCTCGGTCAAAAATTTGTAGAACTAGAAGAGTGAGAATCAGTGTCATCTCCAGCCTGTGAATACGGGAGCGGTGAGCCAAAGAGTCCCGCTATCATCTGGGTACGAGGAGTAGTATCCCTACTAGTCCCTATAACTCCAGTAGCAGTCAAACTCAAAGCAGGACCCGTCCAACTAGCAAACGGCGTAGACTGACTCCAAGAGGTAGGAAGCGTCGGTGGAGGCATCGTCCCATACACTAGAACTGAAAACAAGCCAGGCACCGGTGGAGGAAGCGCCCCAGACGATGGAACTGAGTATAGGCCCTGATCCATAGGAGTGATGATTGACCTGAACTCAGGCTGTGAAGATGAATGTCGCTGCCACTGACCTTGAAAGTGCTGGAACGGCTGGGAAGACTGAGGCTGCTGCCACTGAGCCTCCTGAAACGGCTTAGAAAACTGAGGCTCCCGCTGAGACTAAGAATGCCGATGAACCTCAGGAGATCGTCTGCCACGACTAGGCTCACCCTCGTCCGAGCCTCTAGGCCTCGAGTGCGAGCGGTACCTCTGTCGCTACTGAAAGACACAAAATCAAAAGATGTCAATGGTGCAAAATAGAAAAATGGAAAAAGTGAACATACCTCAAGAAGAACGCCAGAAACGCCTCGACAACTCGCACCACGCCGAAGCTTGATGATGCAGTACTTCAAAGCGTCAACCAGCTTCATGAAGCCCATCATCTCCAGGTGAGTAGGATGAGGAACAAAGCAAAGAAAAAATCAGTAACAAGCGGTATAAAAGGGATGAATAATGTATCAAAAAGCTTACCGGCTAAAAACCATCGGGCAAAGACTCATGCGTCTATCTGAAACCCTTTGGCGCGTCAGCAATATGGTCTTTAGTAATACCGATCGGCCCCAGGTAGAGGACGGATAGACGCGGGATCTCAATCTTCCCCACACGGCGAACAATCGTCTGAAAATATGATCAAATAATCAGGTTATTTGACGATTTAAACAGAGACTAGCGACAAAATTCCCAAAAGAGATCATACCTCGGGAAGACGGGGTGGAGGAGCCAAAGAGGGAAGCAAGTCCTACGAATAATCTCCCTCCCTACATACAAGCTCCTGCCAAGGAAAAGTATAGCGCTCTTCCCTGTTTATCAACTCCCTAAGCAAGCGTGAGTCCAGCATCGACTCCGATGGAGACAAGGGCACCACAAAACGATCACCACTGTGCTGACGAACGACACGCTCCCCAAGATACCAGACAAAGCGTCCAGTACCAACAAAAATAGTGCAGTACGCCGAAAGCTGCAAGGGCTCGGGAAGATTAGTCATCCCAGCCTAAGGTTGATACTGGATATCAATAGCAACCTGAAAACCATAAAAAGTTGCAATGAAACGCCAAAAATAACGTCAAGGTAGAAAATAAAGGGCTACAAAAGTAATTCTTACACCAACAAAAGAGGTGCCTCGGCAAAGCTGCCCGCGTAGCGCAGGGAAAGACTCCACTCGTGACTCGCCTAGGTCACCCCACCTGGCTTCGATTGGGAAGTCATGGACCGCTCCACGACGCCGTCGAGGGGCCAATCCCGGAAAGTACTCATAGAACCATAGCTGCAATGCAATGTAATCTCTGAGCACATGAGTCGAACAAATTAAAACAAAACAAGAAGAGGAAAGATCGTCACCTCTACGACTATCCATAAACCGTAGACAGTGACAGGGGCATGTGTAGAGAAGCAAAGGTGGAACGTGTTGTAAATTTGCATAGACATGACATTTCATACATTTCTTGACGTATTCGTGACAATCTCTCTCCTTGGTAGTCCAATAATAACCTTGTCGTTGAATCTTCTTGACTAACATCTTAGCATTCATATGCGTTCCATATATGCAGGCATGAAGATTTTCCATGGTTTTGTGTGCTTCTTTCTTGGCTATGCATAAGAGATTTCTTCATAGTGCAGTCCTTTTGTGGAGTTCTCCCCTAATGAGCACATACTATGAGGCCAGGAGCCTCAAAGCACGACGTGCCCTTTTATCAGTATTAGGAGGATATTCTCCTCTTGTCGCGTAGTTAAGAATATCTGTATACCATGTCTCTTCATCTTCTTCTTGCGATTCTTGTTCATCATCAAGTGTGTGAACATAAGCCGGTTCATATCTTCTTTCTATGGTCAACAACATTCTGATTGTATCCGTTGGAATTCGCATTATTGATGCTAATTTAGCTAGTGCGTCGGCGAACTAGTTTTCTTCTCTAGGCAAGTACGTATATTCCATTTCATCTAGTTTCTCCGTGAGAGTTTCGAGATGAGCTTGTTACGTAGCGAGACTTTCACTCCTCACCTTCCATCTCTTGGAGATTTGGTTAATGATTAGTAAAGAATCGTCGTAGATTTTAAGCTTCTTAATTCCCAAGGCGACAGCTGTTTCTAATCCCAAAATATATGCTTCATATTCTGCGGCATTGTTGGTGACATCAAAGTCGAGCTTCATGGAAATTGGGATATGCTCTTCATTGGGTGATACAAGCAAGACTCCTAAACCACAACCTTTTTGTTTGAAGCTCCATCGAAATAGAGCGTCCAGCTATCATCTTCGGTCATGAGTAAATCTTCGTCAAGGAAATCGTACTCATCTTCTTCTTTCTCAACTTCTTCTAGCGGAAAGTCTGCTAAGAAGTAAGAAACCGGAGAACCTTTGATAGCTTTTTGTGGTACAAATTTCAAGTCAAACTGAGCAATATTGACTATCCACCTTGATAATTTGCCATTGAGTGTTGCTTTTTCGAACAAGTATTTGAGAGGATCCATCTTGGACACGACATGCACTATATGAGTGAGCATGTAATGTCTTAGTTTTTGTGCGGCCCACACAAGTGCGTGACACAACTTTTTAAATGGTGTGTATCGTGGCTCGTATCCTTGAAGCTTCTTGCTCAAGTAGTAAAATGCATTCTCCTGGCTTTCGATCTCTTGTGCTAGCATTGCCCCCATCATTTCTCTTGTGACCGTAAGGTAGAGTCGAAGAGGAAAGTCAGGTATTGCTGGCGCTAGCACGGGTGGGTTTGCCAGGTACTATTTGATTTTGTCGAAAGCTTTTTGGCAATCGTCATCCCATGTGACTGGGACATTTTTCTTAAGCTTCTTGAATATAGGTTCACATATCGTTGTGAGTTTTGGTATGAACCTACTATATACTGTAGCCTTCCAATGAAACCTCGAATTTCCTTCTCATTTTTGGGCGGTGGCATTGCCATGATCGCTTTGACTTTTGTGGGATCCATTTCAATCCCTCGAGAACTGATCATATATCCAAGTAATTTGCCTAATGTGACTCCGAATGCATATTTTGCTAGATTTAATCTCATGTTGTATTTACGAAGTCTTTCAAAGAACTTGCGAAGTGCAACGATGTGGCCTGGGCGATCTTTAGACTTAACGATCATATCATCGACATAGACCTCTACCTCTTTGTGCGTCATATCATGTAACAATGTTGTGGCTGCTCTTTGGTAGGTGGCACCCGCTTTTTTCAACCCGAATGGCATTACCGTATAACAATATGTACCCCATTGCGTGATGAATGTGGTTTTCTCCATATCTTTCTCGGCCATTAATACTTGATTATAACCGGCATAGCCATCCATGAACTATAGGATTGCATGGTTTACTTTGTTATTGACTAGAACGTCAATGTGAGGTAGAGGGAACCCATCTTTCGGGCTTGCCTTATTGAGGTCCCTGTATTCAACAGACATTCTGACCCTTCCATCCTTCTTTGGAACTAGAACCACATTTTCTATCCACTCTGGATACTTAGATACTTTGATGAAACCTGCGGCCAATTGCTTTCTGATTTCTTCTCTGATTTTGAGAGCCACATCCGGTTTTATACGGTGAAGCTTTTGTTTGACAGGCTTCATGCCTGGAATGAGTGGTATCGTATTCTGAGCTATATCCCTGTCAATTCCTAGCATATCTATGTATGACCAAGCAAATACATCAACAAATTCACTAAGTAAGTTAATTAGCTCTTTGTGTTCATCTTGACTTAGTGTTAATCCTATTTTACTTCTTTAATAGTCGTATCATTGTAAATATTAACTATTTTTATATCTTCGATAACTGCGATTTTATTTTCTTGTTCTTCCATTGATTTTATTATTTCTTTGTCATTTTTATCATTAGCAAAGCAATATTGATCAGGGTTAGGGGAATGACACATAGCGTAAGCAAAGGTATTCATTTTATTGAATTCATTGGTCAATACATCAATAGGGGAGAGGTCAGCTGTGACCTCACCGGAATTATTTGGGCTAAAAAGAGAGACTCAGGATTGGACACTATAGCAGAAAGAGGGTCGGCCTCAGATCCTAAAGATTCGTCTACAGACTTAAACTCACAGTCGGACCCAGACGACTCAGACTCATTGAACATAGGACCTTCGCCAGCGCTTATTTCCAACTTCTCTCCGCTTGGAGTAGTGATCTTCACTGTCTTGCGCCATCCCTTTGAAATATTATCAGCTTGGAAGATTAACTTGGAGGGGTCAAATTCCTTGTTTGCTATAACAGCTTGAATGAGCTCGGAATTATCATTGCAGACAGGCTTAGATTCATTCTTCTCCAGTCCAAAAAGAAGGTTAATTCTTAGATCATCATAGCCTGGGCTAGTTAGTTTCTTAGTTGTAAAGATCTCTTCGCCTTCATCGACAAAGTCACAATCGAGGAACATCTCGAATCCTGGTTCATGCTTCCCATCGTGGAAGAAAGGCTCGGGGAATTCATAGCATGGGAAGTCTTCCCCTTCTTTGATGTACTAGCCATTGAGAGTGAATGGATATGGATCCATGGCCATTTCCGTCTTCATGATTTGAGCATTATTGCGAGCCTTCATTTTAAATAGGGCTTGTTTCACATCTTCTTTTGTTGGCTTGAATCCCATGCCGAAGGTATCTTTCTTGAGTGCACCAGGATGGCCCCAAAGTTCAGCCATTTTCTTTTTTAGTCCGAGGGTCATTCCAGGGAAATGCCCTTGCTTCTTCATAATGGCATTAACATTGGTGTTTGAATATGGATCGAAGTAGAGATGACACTTCTCGTCTTCTTCGATCATGAGAACATCATCGAGTGAAAACCCCCAAAGATCTTCATCTTCTTTGTCATGTACGACATGGACGATAGGAGTGTCGATAACTTGAATGCGCATGGGAGAGGCATCAATGGTAATATGAACCCCTCCAACTATGGCTTTCACTTTCTGGTGCAACGACGATGGGATCGCCTTTAGCTCATGAAGCCAAGGATGTCCTAACAACAGATTGAAAGAAGCCTTAATGTCCACCACCTAAAACTTGGTGCGACGTTATGTTTAGTATCATAGTACCCACAGCTTGACGGCGAGTATTATCATAAGCGCGAATCCCCTGAGTAGAGGGAGTCAGCTCTTCATTATTTATGCCCAACTTCTTTGTAGTGTAGAGTGGGCATACGTTGATTGCAGAGCCGTTATCAACCACGCTCATAGGAACATTCACACCACAGTGAGGTGTAAGGCCTTTTTATGTTGGACCCCTTCTAGGGGCAGATCCTTATTAGAAAAGGAAATCAAATTATTAGACTTGGCAACTCAGTAGTGAGAAAGTTGACCAGTCCTTGAGGAGTCATATCATCATCAACTCCTATTTTCAACAGAGCATTCATCACAGCCTTTCGATGCTCGTGAAAGGTTGCCAAAAGCTTTAACACATTCATTTCCACCTTGGTCTTTTGTAATTGTTTGACCACATCGTTGTTCACATGATCGATGGGATCAACTATTGGTTGTGATTGCGGTGGAGGTGGAGGTGGACTAGGCTGTTGCAACCGTCCACTTTTGGTGAGAACCTTGACCTCAAGGTCTCCCCAAACATCTTCACTTGTGCCAAGAGATGAACATGCTATATCCTTGAGATAGACGTCTTCATCATCACTATCCCAAATTCCATTCACTTCTTCATAACTCGAGACAAATAAAACTTCCGACAGAGGTTCATTCACAGGTTGAATGAGTATTGATGGATCAAAGGAGACTTCATCTCCCATGATAGCCAAAGCATCTGAAAGAGGACCTGTTTGAATGTTAGGCTTCTTGCCCCCTGGAGGGACAGGAAGTTGATTAGCATCAATTAGGTCTTGGATCGCATCCTTCAACCTCCAACACTTCTCAGTATTATGACCCTCGCCTTGATAAAACTTGCAAAAAGCATTGGGGTCATAGCTAGCGGTTCTGTTCTTTGGTCGAGGTTCTGGAAATGGTCCAATTGGCATAATCAGTCCTTGACCATGCAAACCCTCCTTTTCCTTGGGAATCTTTGAGGGGGAGCATTAAGGGCCAGCACATTATTGATATTGATATTGTTGGTAACATTATTGGGCTTGGAAGACGAAGAAGGAGTGTCGTTCTTCTTTCCAATTATGATATGGTTTGAGAATGTATAAGTTTATTAGTTGATAAATGAAGAAATAAGCAAGTGAGTAGCCATTTCGGCTCAAATGACCTTGATTTTGATGAATTGGACCCAAAACCTAAGAACTTGGCAATTTTTATGTAATTTGAAATGAAAACCACTTATAAATATATAATTATGAATTTTTTTGAAATGCAAGGAGTTTATAAGTTGAGAAAAGAAGAAAATAGGCAAGTGAGTAGCCATTTCGGCTCAAAATGGCTTTATTTTGATGAAATGCGCCAAAAAACTTAGAAGTTTGCTTCTTTTATGCTATTTCAACTCACAATCACTTATACATATTTAATTATGATATGATTTGAGAATGTATAAGTTCATTAGTTGAGAAATGAAGAAAATAGGCAAGTGAGTAGCCATTTCGGCTCAAATGACCTTGATTTTGATGAATTGGACCCAAAACCTTAGAACTTGGCGATTTTTGTGTAATTTCAAATGACAACCACTTATAAATATGTCATCATGAGTTTTTTTGAGATGTAAGGAGTTTATAAGTTGAGAAATGAAGAAAATAGGCAAGTGAGAAGCCATTTCGGCTCAAAATGGCTTTATTTTGATGAAATGCGCAAAAAAACTTAGAAGTTTTCTTCTTTTGTGCACTTTCAACTAAAAATCACTTATACATATGTAATTATGATATGGTTTGAGAATGTATAAGTTTATTAGTTTAGAAATGAAGAAAATAGGCAAGTGAGTAGCCATTTCGGCTCAAATGACCTTGATTTTGATGAATTGGACCCAAAACCTTAGAACTTGGCGATTTTTATGTAATTTCAAACGACAAACACTTATAAATATGTCATTATGAGTTGTATTGAAATGCAAGGAGTTTATAAGTTGAGAAATGAAGAAAATAGGCAAGTGAGTAGCCATTTCGGCTCAAAATGGTTTATTTTTGATGAAATGCGCCAAAAAACTTAGAACTTTTCTTCTTTTGTGCAATTTCAACTCACAATCACTTATAAATATGTAATTATGATATGGTTTGAGAATGTATAAGTTTATTAGTTGAGAAATGAAGAAAATAGGCAAGTGAGTAGCCATTTCGGCTCAAATGACCTTGATTTTGATGAATTGGACCCAAAACCTTAGAACTTGGCGATTTTTATGTAATTTCAAATGACAAACACTTATAAATATGTCATTATGAGTTATTTTTAGATGTAAGGAGTTTATAAGTTA
This sequence comes from Chenopodium quinoa, assembly GCF_001683475.1. Taxonomy (NCBI): domain Eukaryota; kingdom Viridiplantae; phylum Streptophyta; class Magnoliopsida; order Caryophyllales; family Amaranthaceae; genus Chenopodium; species Chenopodium quinoa. Next base: position 67,688 of record NW_018744331.1, on the reverse strand, counting down.
AGAAATGAAGAAAATAGGCAAGTGAGTAGCCATTTCGGCTCAAAATGGCTTTATTTTGATGAAATGCGCCAAAAAACTTAGAAATTTTCTTTTTTTGTGCAATTTCAACTCACAATCACTTATATATGTGTAATTATGATATGGTTTGAGAATTTATAAGTTTCTTAGTTGAGAAATGAAGAAAATAGGCAAGTGAGTAGCCATTTCGGCTCAAAATGGCTTTATTTTGATGAAGTGCGCCAAAAAACTTAGAACTTTGCTTCTTTTATGCAATTTTAACTCACAATCACTTATACATATGTAATTATGATAGATTTGAGAATGTATAAGTTAATTAGTTGAGAAATGAAGAAAATAGGCAAGTGAGTAGCCATTTTGGCTCAAATGACCTTGATTTTGATGAATTGGACCCAAAACCTTAGAACTAGGCGGTTTTTATGTAATTTCAAATTACAAACACTTATAAATATGTCATTATGAGTTTTTTTGAGATGTAAGGAGTTTATAAGTTGAGAAATGAAGAAAATAGGCAAGTGAGAAGCCATTTCGGCTCAAAATGGCTTTATTTTGATGAAATGCGCCAAAAAACATAGAACTTTGCTTATTTTATGCTATTTCAACTCACAATCACTTATACATATGTAATTATGATATGGTTTGAGAATGTATAAGATTATTAGTTGATAAATGAAGAAAATAGGCAAGTGAGTAGCCATTTCCGCTCAAATGACCTTGATTTTGATGAATTGGACCCAAAACCTTAGAACTTGGCGATTTTTATGTAATTTGAAATGAGAACCACTTATAAGTATGTCATTATGAGTTTTTTTGAGATGGAAGGAGTTTATAAGTTGAGGAATGAAGAAAATAGGCAACTGAGAAGCCATTTCGGCTCAAAATGGCTTTATTTTGATGAAATGCGCCAAAAAATTAGATATTTGCTTATTTTATGCTATTGAAACTCACAATCACTTATACATATGTAATTATGATATGGTTTGAGAATTTATAAAATCATTAGTTGAGAAATGAAGAAAATAGGCGAGTGAGTAGCCATTTCAGCTCAAATGACCTTGATTTTGATGAATTGGACCCAAAACCTTAGAACTTGGCGATTTTTAAGTAATTTCAAATGAAAACCAGTGATAAATATGTCATTATGAGTTTTTTTAAGATGTAAGGAGTTTATAAGTTGAGAAATGAAGAAAATAGGCAAGTCAGAAGCCATTTTGGCTCAAAATGGCTTTATTTTGATGAAATGCGCCAAAAAACTTAGAACTTTGCTTATTTTATGATATTTCAACTCACAATCACTTATACATATGTAATTATGATATGGTTTGAGAATTTATAAAATCATTAGTTGAGAAATGAAGAAACTAGGCAAGTGAGTAGCCATTTCCGCTCAAATGACCTTGATTTTGATGAATTGGACCCAAAACCTTAGAAATTGGCGATTTTTATGTAATTTCAAATGACAACCACTTATAACTATGTCATTAAGAGTTTTTTTGAGATGTAAGGAGTTTATAAGTTGAGAAATGAAGAAAATAGGCAAGTGAGAAGCCATTTCGGCTCAAAATTGCTTTATTTTGATGAAATGCGCCAAAAAACATAGACATTTGCTTATTTTATGCTATTTCAACTCAAAATCACTTATACATATGTAATTTTGATATGTTTTGAGAATATATAAGTTCATTAGTTGAGAAATGAAGAAAATAGGCGAGTGATTAGCCATTTCAGCTCAAATGACTTTGATTTTGATGAATTGGACCCAAAACCTTAGAACTTAGCGATTTTTATGTAATTAGAAATGCAACCACTTATAAATATGTCATTATGAGTTGTTTTGAGATGCATGGAGTTTATAAGTTGAGAAATGAAGAAAATAGGCAAGTGAGTAGCCATTTCGGCTCAAATCGGCTTTATTTTGATAAAATGCGCTAAAAAACTTAGAAATTTTCTTCTTTTGTGCACTTTCAACTCACAATAATTTATAAATATGTAATTATGATATGGTTTTAGAATGTATAAGTTTATTTGTTGAGAAATGAAGAAAATAGGCAAGTGAGTAGCCATTTCGGTTCAAATGACCTTGATTTTGATGAATTGGACCCAAAACCTTAGAACTTGGCGATTTTTATGTAATTTCAAATGAAAACCACTTATAATTTTGTCATTATGAGTTTTTTTAAGATGTAAGGAGTTTATAAGTTGAGAAATGAAGAAAATAGGCAAGTGAGAAGCCATTTCGGCTCAAAATGGCTTTTTTTTATGAAATGCGCCAAAAAACTTAGAACTTTTCTTCTTTTGTGCATTTTCAACTAACAATCACTTATACATATGTAATTACGATATGGTTTGAGAATGTATAAGTTTATTAGTTGAGAAATGAAGAAAATAGGCAAGTGAGTAGCCATTTCGGTTCAAATGACCTTGATTTTGATGAATTGGACCCAAAACCTTAGAACTTGGCGATTTTTATGTAATTTCAAATGACAACCACTTATAAATATGTCATTATGAGTTTTTTTTAGATGTAAGGAGTTTATAAGTTGAGAAATGAAGAAAATAGGCAAGTGAGAAGCCATTTCGGCTCAAAATGGCTTTATTTTGATGAAATGCGCCAAAAAACTTAGAACTTTAATTCTTTTGTGAACTTTCTACTCACAATCACTTATACATACGTAATTATGATATGGTTTGAGAATGTATTAGTTTATTAGTTGAGAAATGAAGAAAATAGGCAAGTGAGTAGCCATTTCGGCTCAAATGACCTTGATTTTGATAAATTGGACCAAAAACCTTAGAACTTAGCGATTTTTAAGTAATTAGAAATGAAAACCACTTATAAATATTTTACTATGAGTTTTTTTGAGATGCAAGGAGTTTATAAGTTAAGAAATGAAGAAAATAGGCAAGTGAGAAGCCATTTCGGCTCAAAATGGCTTTATTTTGATGAAATGCGCCAAAAAACTTAGAACTTTGCTTATTTTGTGCTATTTCAACTCACAATCACTTATACATATGTAATTATGATATGGTTTGAGAATGTATAAGATTATTAGTTGATAAATGAAGAAAATAGGCAAGTGAGTAGGCATTTCCGCTCAAATGACCTTAATTTTGATGAATTGGACCCAAAACCTTAGAACTTGGCGATTTTTATGTAATTTGAAATGAAAACCACTTATAAATATATAATTATGAATTGTTTTGAAATGCGAGGATTTTATAAGTTGAGAAATAAAGAAAATAGGCAAGTGAGTAGCCATTTCGGCTCAAAATGGTTTATTTTTGATGAAATGCGCCAAAAAACTTAGAACTTTTCTTCTTTTGTGCAATTTCAACTCACAATCACTTATACATATGTAATTATGATATGGTTTGAGAATGTATAAGTTTATTAGTTGAGAAATGAAGAAAATAGGCAAGTGAGTAGCCATTTCAGCTCAAATGACCTTGATTTTGATGAATTGGACCCAAAACCTTAGAACTTAGAGATTTTTATGTAATTAGAAATGACAACCACTTATAATTATGTCATTATGAGTTTATTTTAGATGTAAGGAGTTTATAAGTTGAGAAATGAAGAAAATAGGCAAGTGAGTAGCCATTTCGGCTCAAAATGGCTTTATTTTGATGAAATGCGCCAAAAAACTTAGAAATTTTCTTTTTTTGTGCAATTTCAACTCATAATCACTTATATATGTGTAATTATGATATGGTTTGAGAATTTATAAGTTTCGTAGTTGAGAAATGAAGAAAATAGGCAAGTGAGTAGCCATTTCGGCTCAAAATGGCTTTATTTTGATGAAGTGCGCCAAAAAACTTAGAACTTTGCTTCTTTTATGCAATTTCAACTCACAATCACTTATACATATTTAATTATGATAGATTTGAGAATGTATAAGTTAATTAGTTGAGAAATGAAGAAAATAGGCAAGTGAGTAGCCATTTTGGCTCAAATGACCTTGATTTTGATGAATTGGACCCAAAACCTTATAACTAGGCGGTTTTTATGTAATTTCAAATTACAAACACTTATAAATATGTCATTATGAGTTTTTTTGAGATGTAAGGAGTTTATAAGTTGAGAAATGAAGAAAATAGGCAAGTGAGAAGCCATTTCGGCTCAAAATGGCTTTATTTTGATGAAATGCGCCAAAAAACAAAGAACTTTGCTTATTTTATGCTATTTCAACTCACAATCACTTATATATATGTAATTATGATATGGTTTGAGAATGTATAAGATTATTAGTTGATAAATGAAGAAAATAGGCAAGTGAGTAGCCATTTCTGCTCAAATGACCTTGATTTTGATGAATTGGATCCAAAACCTTAGAACTTGGCGATTTTTATGTAATTTGAAATGAGAACCACTTATAATTATGTCATTATGAGTTTTTTTGAGATGGAAGGAGTTTATAAGTTGAGGAATGAAGAAAATAGGCAACTGAGAAGCCATTTCGGCTCAAAATGGCTTTGTTTTGATGAAATGCGCCAAAAAATTAGAAATTTGCTTATTTTATGCTATTTCAACTCACAATCACTTATACATATGTAATTATGATATGGTTTGAGAATTTATAAAATCATTAGTTGAGAAATGAAGAAAATAGGCAAGTGAGTAGCCATTTCCGCTCAAATGACCTTGATTTTGATGAATTGGACCCAAAACCTTAGAACTTGGCGATTTTTATGTAATTTGAAATGAGAAACACTTATAAGTATGTCATTATGAGTTTTTTTGAGATGGAAGGAGTTTATAAGTTGAGGAATGAAGAAAATAGGCAACTGAGAAGCCATATCGGCTCAAAATGGCTTTATTTTGATGAAATGCGCCAAATTTAGAAATTTGCTTATTTTATGCTATTTCAACTCACAATCACTTATACATATGTAATTATGATATGGTTTGAGAATTTATAAAATCATTAGTTGAGAAATGAAGAAAATAGGCGAGTGAGTAGGCATTTCGGCTCAAATGACATTGATTTTGATGAATTGGACCCAAAACCTTAGAACTTGGCGATTTTTAAGTAATTTCAAATGAAAACCACTGATAAATATGTCATTATGAGTTTTTTTAAGATGTAAGGAGTTTATAAGTTGAGAAATGAAGAAAATAGGCAAGTGAGAAGCCATTTCGGCTCAACATGGCTTTATTTTGATGAAATGCGCCAAAAAACTTAGAACTTTGCTTATTTTATGCTATTTCAACTCACAATCACTTATACATATGTAATTATGATATGATTTGAGAATTTATAAAATCATTAGTTGAGAAATGAAGAAAATAGGCAAGTGAGTAGCCATTTCGGCTCAAATGACCTTGATTTTGATGAATTGGACCCAAAACCTAAAAAATTGGCGATTTTTATGTAATTTCAAATGACAACCACTAATAAATATGTCATTAAGAGTTTTTTTGAGATGTAAGGAGTTTATAAGTTGAGAAATGAAGAAAATAGGCAAGTGAGAAGCCATTTCGGCTCAAAATGGCTTTATTTTGATGAAATGCGCCAAAAAACATAGAACTTTGCTTATTTTATGCTATTTCAACTCAAAATCACTTATACATATGTAATTATGATATTTTTTGAGAATGTATAAGTTCATTAGTTGAGAAATGAAGAAAATAGGCAAGTGAGTAGCCATTTCGGCTCAAATGACCTTGATTTTGATGAATTGGACCCAAAACCTTAGAACTTAGCGATTTTTATGTAATTAGAAATGCAACCACTTATAAATATGTCATTATGAGTTGTTTTGAGATGCATGGAGTTTATAAGTTGAGAAATGAAGAAAACAGGCAAGTGAGTAGCCATTTCGGCTCAAAATGGCTTTATTTTGATGAAATGCGCCAAAAAACTTAGAAATTTTCTTCTTTTGTGCACTTTCAACTCACAATCACTTATTAATATGTAATTATGATATGGTTTGAGAATGTATAAGTTTATTTGTTGAGAAATGAAGAAAATAGGCAAGTGAGTAGCCATTTCGGTTCAAATGACCTTGATTTTAATGAATTGGACCCAAAACCTTAGAACTTGGCGATTTTTATGTAATTTCAAATGACAACCACTTATAATTTTGTCATTATGAGTTTTTTTAAGATGTAAGGAGTTTATAAGTTGAGAAATGAAGAAAATAGGCAAGTGAGAAGCCATTTCGGCTCAAAATGGCTTTTTTTTTATGAAATGTGCCAAAAAACTTAGAACTTTTCTTCTTTTGTGCATTTTAACTAAAAATCACTTATACATATGAAATTATGATATGGTTTGAGAATGTATAAGTTTATTAGTTGAGAAATGAAGAAAATAGGCAAGTGAGTAGCCATTTCGGCTCAAATGACCTTGATTTTGATGAATTGGACCCAAAACCTTAGAACTTGGCGATTTTTATGTAATTTGAAATGAGAAACACTTATAAGTATGTCATTATGAGTTTTTTTGAGATGGAAGGAGTTTATAAGTTGAGGAATGAAGAAAATAGGCAACTGAGAAGCCATTTCGGCTCAAAATGGCTTTATTTTGATGAAATGCGCCAAATTTAGAAATTTTCTTATTTTATGCTATTTCAACTCACAATCACTTATACATATGTAATTATGATATGGTTTGAGAATTTATAAAATCATTAGTTGAGAAATGAAGAAAATAGGCGAGTGAGTAGCCATTTCGGCTCAAATGACCTTGATTTTGATGAATTGGACCCAAAACCTTAGAACTTGGCGATTTTTAAGTAATTTAAAATGAAAACCACTGATAAATATGTCATTATGAGTTTTTTTAAGATGTAAGGAGTTTATAAGTTGAGAAATGAAGAAAATAGGCAAGTGAGAAGCCATTTCGGCTCAACATGGCTTTATTTTGATGAAATGCGCCAAAAAACTTAGAACTTTGCTTATTTTATGCTATTTCAACTCACAATCACTTATACATATGTAATTATGATATGATTTGATGTGGATTTAAACCCCTTAACTTAATAAAGAATCTAAAATCACACAAGTAACACAAGCCCTTCGAATTTCCTAAGAAAATCGAACAACTTAAGAATAACGAACCGGATATGACTTTGAAAACGACCACTCCTGGAACGAATTCAACGTCTCTCAAATTACCTAGACCACTCCTGGAACTAAGTACTCTGATGAACAAAACTTAGACTACTCCTAGAACTAAGAATTGAACGTTCTAATTATCAAAACAACTCCTTGAATTGAAAACTAGCAAAAGAATTTGTAAGCAATTAAGCAAAACAAACAATAAACTTGTATTGAATTTTCTGGTTTTTGGTTGTGTATCCAAAGCCACGAAAAATCCCTTATTTATAGACTAAACTAACTATTCCTAAGTCTATTCGAACTAGGAAAAAAAACCCTAGCCTTGATCCCCAAGTATCCTAGATAGAATAGGAAAACCAATTCTAATGGAACTAGGAAACTAGTAATAAGACTAGTTCTAATTAAACTAAAACTTCTTAAAACAATTCCTAATTGACTTAGAAATTATTTTAAACTAAAATAACAGAAATTAAGAAGATTCCTAATTGCTTAAACCAAGAAAAACCCTTTCAAGTGAAAGGTAAAAACTTGCAAGCAAAAACTCTAGAAAAAACTAAGTAAAGAAAATCATGCTTTTCGTTCTGTCGCCTAAACTCTTTGCACGCGCCACCAAGGTGGTGCACGCGCCTGACCACTGTCAAGGTGGGTCCAAGGCGGAGCTAGGGAGTCGGCGCGTGGGCCAGGAGTCGGCGCGTGGACGCATGTGTGCTCGTCGGAAGTGAACTTCGCAATTTCTTCTTCTTTGTAATTCGTGCTTGTTTCTTTCCAATTTAAGCTATTGGATCTTTCCTTGTTTATTATCTTGTTTATTTTCTTGTTTGGGCAGCCCATAATGAAGCTATTTGGACCTTCTACAAGTGTCTTGGACCCTTCAAAAGAATTAGCCTCTTGATCCACATCATGATTTGAGAATTTATAAAATCATTAGTTGAGAAATGAAGAAAATAGGCAAGTGAGTAGCCATTTCGGCTCAAATGACCTTGATTTTGATGAATTGGACCCAAAACCTAAAAAATTGGCGATTTTTATGTAATTTCAAATGACAACCACTAATAAATATGTCATTAAGAGTTTTTTTTGAGATGTAAGGAGTTTATAAGTTGAGAAATGAAGAAAATAGGCAAGTGAGAAGCCATTTCGGCTCAAAATGGCTTTATTTTGATGAAATGCGCCAAAAAACATAGAACTTTGCTTATTTTATGCTATTTCAACTCAAAATCACTTATACATATGTAATTATGATATTTTTTGAGAATGTATAAGTTCATTAGTTGAGAAATGAAGAAAATAGGCAAGTGAGTAGCCATTTCGGCTCAAATGACCTTGATTTTGATGAATTGGACCCAAAACCTTAGAACTTAGCGATTTTTATGTAATTAGAAATGCAACCACTTATAAATATGTCATTATGAGTTGTTTTGAGATGCATGGAGTTTATAAGTTGAGAAATGAAGAAAACAGGCAAGTGAGTAGCCATTTCGGCTCAAAATGGCTTTATTTTGATGAAATGCGCCAAAAAACTTAGAAATTTTCTTCTTTTGTGCACTTTCAACTCACAATCACTTATTAATATGTAATTATGATATGGTTTGAGAATGTATAAGTTTATTTGTTGAGAAATGAAGAAAATAGGCAAGTGAGTAGCCATTTCGGTTCAAATGACCTTGATTTTAATGAATTGGACCCAAAACCTTAGAACTTGGCGATTTTTATGTAATTTCAAATGACAACCACTTATAATTTTGTCATTATGAGTTTTTTTAAGATGTAAGGAGTTTATAAGTTGAGAAATGAAGAAAATAGGCAAGTGAGAAGCCATTTCGGCTCAAAATGGCTTTTTTTTTATGAAATGTGCCAAAAAACTTAGAACTTTTCTTCTTTTGTGCATTTTAACTAAAAATCACTTATACATATGAAATTATGATATGGTTTGAGAATGTATAAGTTTATTAGTTGAGAAATGAAGAAAATAGGCAAGTGAGTAGCCATTTCGGCTCAAATGACCTTGATTTTGATGAATTGGACCCAAAACCTTAGAACTTGGCGATTTTTATGTAATTTGAAATGAGAAACACTTATAAGTATGTCATTATGAGTTTTTTTGAGATGGAAGGAGTTTATAAGTTGAGGAATGAAGAAAATAGGCAACTGAGAAGCCATTTCGGCTCAAAATGGCTTTATTTTGATGAAATGCGCCAAATTTAGAAATTTTCTTATTTTATGCTATTTCAACTCACAATCACTTATACATATGTAATTATGATATGGTTTGAGAATTTATAAAATCATTAGTTGAGAAATGAAGAAAATAGGCGAGTGAGTAGCCATTTCGGCTCAAATGACCTTGATTTTGATGAATTGGACCCAAAACCTTAGAACTTGGCGATTTTTAAGTAATTTAAAATGAAAACCACTGATAAATATGTCATTATGAGTTTTTTTAAGATGTAAGGAGTTTATAAGTTGAGAAATGAAGAAAATAGGCAAGTGAGAAGCCATTTCGGCTCAACATGGCTTTATTTTGATGAAATGCGCCAAAAAACTTAGAACTTTGCTTATTTTATGCTATTTCAACTCACAATCACTTATACATATGTAATTATGATATGATTTGATGTGGATTTAAACCCCTTAACTTAATAAAGAATCTAAAATCACACAAGTAACACAAGCCCTTCGAATTTCCTAAGAAAATCGAACAACTTAAGAATAACGAACCGGATATGACTTTGAAAACGACCACTCCTGGAACGAATTCAACGTCTCTCAAATTACCTAGACCACTCCTGGAACTAAGTACTCTGATGAACAAAACTTAGACTACTCCTAGAACTAAGAATTGAACGTTCTAATTATCAAAACAACTCCTTGAATTGAAAACTAGCAAAAGAATTTGTAAGCAATTAAGCAAAACAAACAATAAACTTGTATTGAATTTTCTGGTTTTTGGTTGTGTATCCAAAGCCACGAAAAATCCCTTATTTATAGACTAAACTAACTATTCCTAAGTCTATTCGAACTAGGAAAAAAAACCCTAGCCTTGATCCCCAAGTATCCTAGATAGAATAGGAAAACCAATTCTAATGGAACTAGGAAACTAGTAATAAGACTAGTTCTAATTAAACTAAAACTTCTTAAAACAATTCCTAATTGACTTAGAAATTATTTTAAACTAAAATAACAGAAATTAAGAAGATTCCTAATTGCTTAAACCAAGAAAAACCCTTTCAAGTGAAAGGTAAAAACTTGCAAGCAAAAACTCTAGAAAAAACTAAGTAAAGAAAATCATGCTTTTCGTTCTGTCGCCTAAACTCTTTGCACGCGCCACCAAGGTGGTGCACGCGCCTGACCACTGTCAAGGTGGGTCCAAGGCGGAGCTAGGGAGTCGGCGCGTGGGCCAGGAGTCGGCGCGTGGACGCATGTGTGCTCGTCGGAAGTGAACTTCGCAATTTCTTCTTCTTTGTAATTCGTGCTTGTTTCTTTCCAATTTAAGCTATTGGATCTTTCCTTGTTTATTATCTTGTTTATTTTCTTGTTTGGGCAGCCCATAATGAAGCTATTTGGACCTTCTACAAGTGTCTTGGACCCTTCAAAAGAATTAGCCTCTTGATCCACATCATGATTTGAGAATTTATAAAATCATTAGTTGAGAAATGAAGAAAATAGGCAAGTGAGTAGCCATTTCGGCTCAAATGACCTTGATTTTGATGAATTGGACCCAAAACCTAAAAAATTGGCGATTTTTATGTAATTTCAAATGACAACCACTAATAAATATGTCATTAAGAGTTTTTTTGAGATGTAAGGAGTTTATAAGTTGAGAAATGAAGAAAATAGGCAAGTGAGAAGCCATTTCGGCTCAAAATGGCTTTATTTTGATGAAATGCGCCAAAAAACATAGAACTTTGCTTATTTTATGCTATTTCAACTCAAAATCACTTATACATATGTAATTATGATATTTTTTGAGAATGTATAAGTTCATTAGTTGAGAAATGAAGAAAATAGGCAAGTGAGTAGCCATTTCGGCTCAAATGACCTTGATTTTGATGAATTGGACCCAAAACCTTAGAACTTAGCGATTTTTATGTAATTAGAAATGCAACCACTTATAAATATGTCATTATGAGTTGTTTTGAGATGCATGGAGTTTATAAGTTGAGAAATGAAGAAAACAGGCAAGTGAGTAGCCATTTCGGCTCAAAATGGCTTTATTTTGATGAAATGCGCCAAAAAACTTAGAAATTTTCTTCTTTTGTGCACTTTCAACTCACAATCACTTATTAATATGTAATTATGATATGGTTTGAGAATGTATAAGTTTATTTGTTGAGAAATGAAGAAAATAGGCAAGTGAGTAGCCATTTCGGTTCAAATGACCTTGATTTTAATGAATTGGACCCAAAACCTTAGAACTTGGCGATTTTTATGTAATTTCAAATGACAACCACTTATAATTTTGTCATTATGAGTTTTTTTAAGATGTAAGGAGTTTATAAGTTGAGAAATGAAGAAAATAGGCAAGTGAGAAGCCATTTCGGCTCAAAATGGCTTTTTTTTTATGAAATGTGCCAAAAAACTTAGAACTTTTCTTCTTTTGTGCATTTTAACTAAAAATCACTTATACATATGAAATTATGATATGGTTTGAGAATGTATAAGTTTATTAGTTGAGAAATGAAGAAAATAGGCAAGTGAGTAGCCATTTCGGCTCAAATGACCTTGATTTTGATGAATTGGACCCAAAACCTTAGAACTTGGCGATTTTTATGTAATTTGAAATGAGAAACACTTATAAGTATGTCATTATGAGTTTTTTTGAGATGGAAGGAGTTTATAAGTTGAGGAATGAAGAAAATAGGCAACTGAGAAGCCATTTCGGCTCAAAATGGCTTTATTTTGATGAAATGCGCCAAATTTAGAAATTTTCTTATTTTATGCTATTTCAACTCACAATCACTTATACATATGTAATTATGATATGGTTTGAGAATTTATAAAATCATTAGTTGAGAAATGAAGAAAATAGGCGAGTGAGTAGCCATTTCGGCTCAAATGACCTTGATTTTGATGAATTGGACCCAAAACCTTAGAACTTGGCGATTTTTAAGTAATTTAAAATGAAAACCACTGATAAATATGTCATTATGAGTTTTTTTAAGATGTAAGGAGTTTATAAGTTGAGAAATGAAGAAAATAGGCAAGTGAGAAGCCATTTCGGCTCAACATGGCTTTATTTTGATGAAATGCGCCAAAAAACTTAGAACTTTGCTTATTTTATGCTATTTCAACTCACAATCACTTATACATATGTAATTATGATATGATTTGATGTGGATTTAAACCCCTTAACTTAATAAAGAATCTAAAATCACACAAGTAACACAAGCCCTTCGAATTTCCTAAGAAAATCGAACAACTTAAGAATAACGAACCGGATATGACTTTGAAAACGACCACTCCTGGAACGAATTCAACGTCTCTCAAATTACCTAGACCACTCCTGGAACTAAGTACTCTGATGAACAAAACTTAGACTACTCCTAGAACTAAGAATTGAACGTTCTAATTATCAAAACAACTCCTTGAATTGAAAACTAGCAAAAGAATTTGTAAGCAATTAAGCAAAACAAACAATAAACTTGTATTGAATTTTCTGGTTTTTGGTTGTGTATCCAAAGCCACGAAAAATCCCTTATTTATAGACTAAACTAACTATTCCTAAGTCTATTCGAACTAGGAAAAAAAACCCTAGCCTTGATCCCCAAGTATCCTAGATAGAATAGGAAAACCAATTCTAATGGAACTAGGAAACTAGTAATAAGACTAGTTCTAATTAAACTAAAACTTCTTAAAACAATTCCTAATTGACTTAGAAATTATTTTAAACTAAAATAACAGAAATTAAGAAGATTCCTAATTGCTTAAACCAAGAAAAACCCTTTCAAGTGAAAGGTAAAAACTTGCAAGCAAAAACTCTAGAAAAAACTAAGTAAAGAAAATCATGCTTTTCGTTCTGTCGCCTAAACTCTTTGCACGCGCCACCAAGGTGGTGCACGCGCCTGACCACTGTCAAGGTGGGTCCAAGGCGGAGCTAGGGAGTCGGCGCGTGGGCCAGGAGTCGGCGCGTGGACGCATGTGTGCTCGTCGGAAGTGAACTTCGCAATTTCTTCTTCTTTGTAATTCGTGCTTGTTTCTTTCCAATTTAAGCTATTGGATCTTTCCTTGTTTATTATCTTGTTTATTTTCTTGTTTGGGCAGCCCATAATGAAGCTATTTGGACCTTCTACAAGTGTCTTGGACCCTTCAAAAGAATTAGCCTCTTGATCCACATCATGATTTGAGAATTTATAAAATCATTAGTTGAGAAATGAAGAAAATAGGCAAGTGAGTAGCCATTTCGGCTCAAATGACCTTGATTTTGATGAATTGGACCCAAAACCTAAAAAATTGGCGATTTTTATGTAATTTCAAATGACAACCACTAATAAATATGTCATTAAGAGTTTTTTTGAGATGTAAGGAGTTTATAAGTTGAGAAATGAAGAAAATAGGCAAGTGAGAAGCCATTTCGGCTCAAAATGGCTTTATTTTGATGAAATGCGCCAAAAAACATAGAACTTTGCTTATTTTATGCTATTTCAACTCAAAATCACTTATACATATGTAATTATGATATTTTTTGAGAATGTATAAGTTCATTAGTTGAGAAATGAAGAAAATAGGCAAGTGAGTAGCCATTTCGGCTCAAATGACCTTGATTTTGATGAATTGGACCCAAAACCTTAGAACTTAGCGATTTTTATGTAATTAGAAATGCAACCACTTATAAATATGTCATTATGAGTTGTTTTGAGATGCATGGAGTTTATAAGTTGAGAAATGAAGAAAACAGGCAAGTGAGTAGCCATTTCGGCTCAAAATGGCTTTATTTTGATGAAATGCGCCAAAAAACTTAGAAATTTTCTTCTTTTGTGCACTTTCAACTCACAATCACTTATTAATATGTAATTATGATATGGTTTGAGAATGTATAAGTTTATTTGTTGAGAAATGAAGAAAATAGGCAAGTGAGTAGCCATTTCGGTTCAAATGACCTTGATTTTAATGAATTGGACCCAAAACCTTAGAACTTGGCGATTTTTATGTAATTTCAAATGACAACCACTTATAATTTTGTCATTATGAGTTTTTTTAAGATGTAAGGAGTTTATAAGTTGAGAAATGAAGAAAATAGGCAAGTGAGAAGCCATTTCGGCTCAAAATGGCTTTTTTTTTATGAAATGTGCCAAAAAACTTAGAACTTTTCTTCTTTTGTGCATTTTAACTAAAAATCACTTATACATATGAAATTATGATATGGTTTGAGAATGTATAAGTTTATTAGTTGAGAAATGAAGAAAATAGGCAAGTGAGTAGCCATTTCGGCTCAAATGACCTTGATTTTGATGAATTGGACCCAAAACCTTAGAACTTGGCGATTTTTATGTAATTTGAAATGAGAAACACTTATAAGTATGTCATTATGAGTTTTTTTGAGATGGAAGGAGTTTATAAGTTGAGGAATGAAGAAAATAGGCAACTGAGAAGCCATTTCGGCTCAAAATGGCTTTATTTTGATGAAATGCGCCAAAAAACTTAGAACTTTTCTTCTTTTGTGCACTTTCTACTCACAATCACTTATACATATGTAATTATGATATGGTTTGAGAATGTATTAGTTTATTAGTTGAGAAATGAAGAAAATAGGCAAGTGAGTAGCCATTTCGGCTCAAATGACCTTGATTTTGATAAATTGGACCAAAAACCTTAGAAATTAGCGATTTTTATGTAATTAGAAATGACAACCACTTATAAATATTACACTATGAGTTTTTTTGAGATGCAAGGAGTTTATAAGTTGAGAAATGAAGAAAATAGGCAAGTGAGAAGCCATTTCGGTTCAAAATGGCTTTATTTTGATGAAATGCGCCTAAAAACTTAGAACTTTGCTTCTTTTGTGCTATTTCAACTCACAATCACTTATACATATGTAATTAAGATATGGTTTGAGAATGTATAAGATTATTAGTTGATAAATGAAGAAAATAGGCAAGTGAGTAGCCATTTCCGCTCAAATGACCTTGATTTTGATGAATTGGACCCAAAACCTTAGAACTTGGCGATTTTTATGTAATTTGAAATGAAAACCACTTATAAATATATAATTATAAATTGTTTTGAAATGCGAGGAGTTTGTAAGTTGAGAAATAAAGAAAATAGGCAAGTGAGTAGCCATTTCGGCTCAAAATGGCTTTATTTTGATGAAATGCGCCAAAAATTTTAGAACTTTTCTTATTTTGTGCATTTTCAACTAACAATCACTTATACATATGTAATTATGATATGGTTTGAGAATGTATAAGTTCATTAGTTGAGAAATAATGAAAATAGGCAAGTGAGTAGCCATTTCGGCTCAAATGACCTTGATTTTGATGAATTGGACCCAAAACCTTAGAACTTAGCGATTTTTATGTAATTAGAAATGACAACCACTTATAAATATGTCATTATGAGTTGTTTTGAGATGCATGGAGTTTATAAGTTGAGAAATGAAGAAAATAGGCAAGTGAGTAGCCATTTCGGCTCAAAATGGTTTATTTTTGATGAAATGCGCCAAAAAACTTAGAACTTTTCTTCTTTTGTGCAATTTCAACTCACAATCACTTATACATATGTAATTATGATATGGTTTGAGAATGTATAAGTTTATTAGTTTAGAAATGAAGAAAATAGGAAAGTGAGTAGCCATTTCGGCTCAAAATGGCTTTATTTTGATGAAATGCGCCAAAAAACTTAGAACTTTGCTTATTTTATGCAATTTCAACTCACAATCACTTATACATATGTAATTATGATATGGTTTGAGAATGTATAAGTTTATTAGTTGAGAAATGAAGAAAAATAGGCAAGTGATTAGCCATTTTGGCTGAAATGACCTTTATTTTGATGAATTGGACCCAAAACCTTAGAACTTGGCGATTTTTATGTAATTTGAAATGAGAACCACTTATAAGTATGTAATTATGAGGTTTTTTGAGATGGAAGGAGTTTATAAGTTGAGGAATGAAGAAAATAGGCAACTGAGAAGCCATTTCGGCTCAAAATGGCTTTATTTTGATGAAATGCGCCAAAAAATTAGAAATTTGCTTATTTTATGCTATTTCAACTCACAATCACTTATACATATGTAATTATGATATGGTTTGAGAATGTATTAGTTTATTAGTTGAGAAATGAAGAAAATAGGCAAGTGAGTAGCCATTTCGGCTCAAATGACCTTGATTTTGATAAATTGGACCAAAAACCTTAGAACTTGATTTTGATATGCGCCAAAAAACATGGAGTTTAGGCATGGAGTTTATAAATTTTCTTCTTTTGTGCACTTTCAACTCACAATCACTTGTAAATATGTAATTATAATATGGTTTGAGAATGTATTAGTTTATTAGTTGAGAAATGAAGAAAATAGGCAAGTGATTAGCCATTTTGGCTGAAATGACCTTGATTTTGATGAATTGGACCCTAAACCTTATAACTTGGCGATTTTATGTAATTTCAAATGAGAACCACTTATAAGTATGTCATTATGAGTTTTTTTGAGATGGAAGGAGTTTATAAGTTGAGGAATGAAGAAAATAGGCAACTGAGAAGCCATTTCGGCTCAAATTGCTTTATTTTGATGAAATGCGCCAAAAAACTTAGAATTGTGCTTATTTTATGCTATTTAAACTCACAATCACTTATACATATGTAATTATGATATGGTTTGAGAATTTATAAGATTATTAGCTGATAAATGAAGAAATAGGCAAGTGAGTAGCCATTTCCGCTCAAATGACCTTGATTTTGATGAATTGGACCCAAAACCTTAGAACTTGGCGATTTTTATGTAATTTGAAATGAGAACCACTTATAATTATGTCATTATGAGTTTTTTTGAGATGGAAGGAGTTTATAAGTTGAGGAATGAAGAAAATAGGTAACTGAGAAGCCATTTCGGCTCAAAATGGCTTTATTTTGATGAAATGCGCCAAAAAATTAGAAATTTGCTTATTTTATGCTATTTCAACTCACAATCACTTATACATACGTAATTATGATATGGTTTGAGAATTTATAAAATCATTAGTTGAGAAATGAAGAAAATGGGCGAGTGAGTAGCCATTTCGGCTCAAACGACCTTAATTTTGATGAATTGGACCCAAAACCTTAGAACTTGGCAATTTTTATGTAATTTCAAATGAAAACCACTGATAAATATGTCATTATGAGTTTTTTTTAAGATTTAAGGAGTTTATAAGTTGAGAAATGAAGAAAATAGGCAAGTGAGAAGCCATTTCGGCTCAAAATTGATTTATTTTGATGAAATGCGCTAAAAAACATAGAATTTGATTATTTTATGCTATATAAACTCACAATCACTTATACATATGTAATTATGATATGGTTTGAGAATTTATAAAATCATTAGTTGAGAAATGAAGAAAATAGGCAAGTGAGTAGCCATTTCGGCTCAAATGACCTTGATTTTGATGAATTGGACCCAAAACCTTAGAACTTGGCGATTTTTATGTCATTTCAAATGAAAACCACTTATAAATATGTAATTAAGAGTTTTTTTGAGATGTAAGGAGTTTATAAGTTGAGAAATGAAGAAAATAGGCAAGTGAGAAGCCATTTCGGCTCAAAATGGCTTTATTTTGATGAAATGCGCCAAAAAACATAGAACTTTGCTTATTTTATGATATTTCAACTCAAAATCACTTATACATATGTAATTATGATATGTTTTGACAATGTATAAGTTCATTAGTTGAGAAATGAAGAAAATAGGCGAGTGATTAGCCATTTCGGCTCAAATGACCTTGATTTTGATGAATTGGACCTAAAACCTTAGAAATTAGCGATTTTTATGTAATTAGAAATGACAAACACTTATAAATATGTCATTATGAGTTGTTTTGAGATGCATGGAGTTTATAAGTTGAGAAATGAAGAAAATAGGCAAGTGAGTAGCCATTTCGGCTCAAAATGGCTTTATTTTGATGAAATGCGCCAAAAAACTTAGAAATTTTCTTCTTTTGTGCACTTTCAACTCACAATCACTTATAAATATGTAATTATGATATGGTTTGAGAATGTATAAGTTTATTTGTTGAGAAATGAAGAAAATAGGCAAGTGAGTAGCCAATTAGGCTCAAATGACCTTGATTTTGATGAATTGGACCCAAAACCTTAGAACTTGGCGATTTTTAAGTAATTTCAAATGACAACCACTTAAAATTTTGTCATTATGAGTTTTTTTAAGATGTAAGGAGTTTATAAGTTGAGAAATGAAGAAAATAGGCAAGTGAGAAGCCATTTCGGCTCAAAATGGCTTTTTTTTTATGAAATGCGCCAAAAAACTTAGAACTTTTCTTCTTTTGTGCATTTTCAACTAACAATCACTTATACATATGAAATTATGATATGGTTTTAGAATGTATAAGTTTATTAGTTGAGAAATTAAGAAAATAGGCAAGTGAGTAGCCATTTCGGCTCAAATGACCTTGATTTTGATGAATTGGACCCAAAACCTTAGAACTTGGCGATTTTTAAGTAATTTCAAATTACAAACACTTATAAATATGTCATTATGAGTTTTTTTGAGATGTAAGGAGTTTATAAGTTGAGAAATGAAGAAAATAGGCAAGTGAGAAGCCATTTCGGCTCAAAATGGCTTTATTTTGATGAAATGCGCCAAAAAATTAGAACTTTGCTTATTTTATGCTATTTCAACTCACAATCACTTATACATATGTAATTATGATATGGTTTGAGAATGTATAAAATCATTAGTTGAGAAATGAAGAAAATAGGCGAGTGAGTAGCCATTTCGGCCCAAATGACCTTGATTTTGATGAATTGGACCCAAAACCTTAGAACTTGGCGATTTTTATGTAATTTCAAATTAAAACCACTGATAAATATGTCATTATGAGTTTTTTTAAGATGTAAGGAGTTTATAAGTTGAGAAATGAAGAAAATAGGCAAGTGAGAAGCCATTTCGGCTCAAAATTGCTTTATTTTGATGAAATGCGCCAAAAAACTTAGAATTTTGCTTATTTTATGCTATTTAAACTCACAATCACTTATACATATGTAATTATGATATGGTTTGAGAATTTATAAAATCATTAGTTGAGAAATGAAGAAAATAGGCAAGTGAGTAGCCATTTCGGCTCAAATGACCTTGATTTTGATGAATTGGACCCAAAACCTTAGAACTTGGCGATTTTTATGTAATTTCAAATGACAACGACTTATAAATATGTCATTATGAGTTTTTTTGAGATGTAAGGAGTTTATAAGTTGAGAAATGAAGAAAATAGGCAAGTGAGAAGCCATTTCGGCTCAAAATGGCTTTATTTTGATGAAATGCGCCAAAAAATTAGAACTTTGCTTATTTTATGCTATTTCAACTCACAATAAATTATACATATGTAATTATGATATGGTTTGAGAATGTATAAAATCATTAGTTGAGAAATGAAGAAAATAGGCGAGTGAGTAGCCATTTCGGCTCAAATGACCTTGATTTTGATGAATTGGACCCAAAACCTTAGAACTTGGCGATTTTTATGTAATTTCAAATGACAACCACTTATAAATATGTCATTATGATTTTTTTAAGATGTAAGGAGTTTATAAGTTGAGAAATGAAGAAAATAGGCAAGTGAGAAGCCATTTCGGCTCAAAATTGCTTTATTTTGATGAAATGCGCCAAAAAATTAGAACTTTGCTTATTTTATGCTATTTCAACTCAAAATCACTTATACATATGTAATTATGATATGGTTTGAGAATGTATAAGTTTATAAGTTGAGAAATGAAGAAAATAGGCAAGTGAGTAGCCATTTCAGCTCAAATGACCTTGATTTTAATGAATTGGACCCAAAACCTTAGAACTTGGCGATTTTTATGTAATTTCAAATGACAAACACTTATAAATATGTTATTATGAGTTTGTTTTGAGATGTAAGGAGTTTATAAGTTGAGAAATGAAGAAAATAGGCAAGTGAGTAGCCATTTCGGCTCAAAATGGCTTTATTTTGATAAAATGCGCCAAAAAACTTAGAACTTTGATTATTTTATGCTATTTCAACTCACAATCACTTATAAATATGTAATAACGATATGGTTTAAGAATGTATAAGTTTATTAGTTGAGAAATGAAGAAAATAGGCAAGTGAGTAGCCATTTCGGCTCAAATGACCTTGATTTTGATGAATTGAACCCAAAACCATAGAACTTGGCGATTTTTATGTAATTTCAAATGACAACCACTTATAAATATGTCATTATAAGTTTTTTTGAGATTTAAGGCGTTTATAAATTGAGAAATGAAGAAAATAGGCAAGTGAGAAGCCATTTCGGCTCAAAATGGCTTTATTTTGATGAAATGCGCCAAAAAACTTAGAACTTTTCTTCCTTTGTGCACTTTCTACTCACAATCAATTATACATATGTAATTATGATATGGTTTGAGAATGTATAAGTTTATTAGTTGAGAAATGAAGAAAATAGGCAAGTGAGTAGCCATTTCGGCTCAAATGACCTTGATTTTGATGAATTGGACCCAAAACCATAGAACTTGGCGAATTTTATGTAATTTCAAATGACAACCACTTATAAATATGTCATTATGAGTTTTTTTAAGATGTAAGGAGTTTATAAGTTGAGAAATGAAGAAAATAGGCAAGTGAGAAGGCATTTCGGCTCAAAATTGCTTTATTTTGATGAAATGCGCCAAAAAACTTAGAACCTTTCTTCTTTTGTGCACTTTCTACTAACAATCACTTATACATATGTAATTATGATATGGTTTGAGAATGTATAAGTTTATTAGTAGAGAAATGAAGAAAATAGGCAAGTGAGTAGCCATTTCGGCTCAAATGACCTTGATTTTGATGAATTGGACCCAAAACCTTAGAACTTGGCGATTTTTATGTAATTTCAAATGACAACCACTCATAAATATGTAATTATGAGTTTTTTTTAGATGTAAGGATTTTATAAGTTTAGAAATGAAGAAAATAGGCAAGTGAGAAGCCATTTCGGCTCAAAATGGCTTAATTCAGATGAAATGCGCCAAAAAACTTAGAACTTTGCTTATTTTATACTATTTTAACTCATAATCACTTATAAATATGTAATTCTGATATGGTTTGAGAATGTATAAAATCATTAGTTGAGAAATGAAGAAAATAGGCAAGTGAGTAGCCATTTCGGCTCAAATGACCTTGATTTTGATGAATTGGATCCAAAACCTTAGAACTTGGCGATTTTTATGTAATTTAAAATTACAACCACTTATAAATATGTCATTATGAGTTTTTTTGAGATGTAAGGAGTTTATAAGTTGAGAAATGAAGAAAAGAGGCACGTGAGAAGCCATTTCGGCTCAAAATGGCTTTATTTTGATGAAATGCGCCAAAAAACTTAGAACTTTGCTTATTTTATTCTATTTCAACTCAAAATCACTTATACATATGTAATTAAGATATGGTTTGAGAATGTATAAGTTTATTAGTTGAGAAATGAAGAAAATAGGCAAGTGAGTAGCCATTTCGGCTCAAATGACCTTGATTTTGATGAATTGAACCCAAAACCTTAGAACTTGGCGGTTTTTATGTAATTTCAAATGAAAACCACTTATAAATATGTAATTATGAGTTTTTTTTGAGATGTGAGGAGTTTATAAGTTGAGAAATGAAGAAAATAGGCAAGTGAGTAGCCATTTCGGCTCAAAATGGCTTTATTTTGATGAAATGCGCCAAAAAAACTTAGAACTTT
Organism: Chenopodium quinoa; assembly: GCF_001683475.1. Taxonomy (NCBI): domain Eukaryota; kingdom Viridiplantae; phylum Streptophyta; class Magnoliopsida; order Caryophyllales; family Amaranthaceae; genus Chenopodium; species Chenopodium quinoa. The sequence goes on along the minus strand of NW_018744331.1, from coordinate 45,733 downwards.
GCTTACTTTATGCTATTTTAACTTACAATCACTTATAAATATTTAATTATGATATGGTTTGAGAATGTATAAAATCATTAGTTGAGAAATGAAGAAAATAGGCAAGTGAGTAGCCATTTCGGCTCAAATGACCTTGATTTTGATGAATTGGAACCAAAACCATAGAACTTGGCGATTTTTATGTAATTTAAAATGACAACCACTTATAAATATGTCATTATGAGTTTTTTTGAGATGTAAGGAGTTTATAAGTTGAGAAATGAAGAAAATAGGCAAGTGAGAAGCCATTTCGGCTCAAAATGGCTTTATTTTGATGAAATGCGCCAAAAAACTTAGAACTTTGCTTATTTTATGCTATTTCAACTCCAAATCACTTATACATATGTAGTTATGATATGGTTTGAGAATTTATAAGTTTATTAGTTGAGAAACGAAGAAAATAGGCAAGTGAGTAGCCATTTCGGCTCAAATGACCTTGATTTTGATGAATTGGACCCAAAACCTTAGAACTTGGCGATTTTTATGTAATTTAAAATGACAACCACTTATATATATGTTATTATGAGTTTTTTTTGAGATGTAAGGAGTTTATAAGTTGAGAAATGAAGAAAATAGGCAAGTGAGTAGCTATTTCGGCTCAAATGACCTTGATTTTGATGAATTGGACCCAAAACCTTAGAAATTGGCGATTTTTATGTAATTTCAAATGACAACCACTTATAAATATGTCATTATGAGTTTTTTTGAGATGTAAGGAGTTTATAAGTTGAGAAATGAAGAAAATAGGTATTTGAGAAGCCATTTCGGCTCAAAATGGCTTTATTTTGATGAAATGCGCAAAAAAACTTAGAACTTTGCTTATTTTATGCTATTTAAACTCAAAGTCACTTATAAATATGTAATTGTGATATGGTTTGAGAATGTATAAGTTTATTAGTTGAGAAATGAAGAAAATAGGCAAGTGAGTAGCCATTTCGGCTCAAATGACCTTGATTTTGATGTATTGGACCCAAAACCTTAGAACTTGGAGATTTTTATGTAACTTTAAATGACAACCATTTATAAATATGTAATTATGAGTTTTTTTGAGATGTCAGGAGTTTATAAGTTGAGAAATGAAGAAAATAGGCAAGTGAGTAGCCATTTCGGCTCAAATGACCTTGATTTTGATGAATTGGACCCAAAACCTTAGAACTTGGCGATTTTTATGTAATTTAAAATGACAACCACTTATAAATATGTCATTATGAGTTTTTTTTAAGATTTAAGGAGTTTATAAGTTGAGAAATGAAGAAAAGAGGCACGTGAGAAGCCATTTCGGCTCAAAATGGCTTTATTTTGATGAAATGCGCCAAAAAACTTAGAATTTTGCTTATTTTATGCTATTTCAACTCAAAATCACTTATAAATATGTAATTAAGATATGGTTTGAGAATGTATAAGTTTATTAGTTGAGAAATGAAGAAAATAAGCAAGTGAGTAGCCATTTCGGCTCAAATGACCTTGATTTTGATGAATTGGACCCAAAACCATAGAACTTGGCGATTTTTATGTAATTTAAAATGAAAACCACTTATAAATATGTCATTATGAGTTTTTTTGAGATGTAAGGAGTTTATAAGTTGAGAAATGAAGAAAATAGGCAAGTGAGAAGCCATTTCGGCTCAAAATGGCTTTATTTTGATGAAATGCGCCAAAAAACTTAGAACTTTGCTTATTTTATGCTATTTCAACTCCAAATCACTTATACATATGTAGTTATGATATGATTTGAGAATGTATAAGTTTATTAGTTGAGAAACGAAGAAAATAGGCAAGTGAGTAGCCATTTCGGCTCAAATGACCTTGATTTTGATGAATTGGACCCAAAACCTTAGAACTTGGCGATTTTTATGTAATATCAAATGACAACCACTTATATATATGTTATTATGAGTTTTTTTGAGATGTAAGGAGTTTATAAGTTGAGAAATGAAGAAAATAGGCAAGTGAGTAGCTATTTCGGCTCAAATGACCTTGATTTTGATGAATTGGACCCAAAACCTTAGAAATTGTCGATTTTTATGTAATTTCAAATGACAAACACTTATAAATATGTCATTATGAGTTTTTTTGAGATGTAAGGAGTTTTTAAGTTGAGAAATGAAGAAAATAGGTATTTGAGAAGCCATTTCGGCTCAAAATGGCTTTATTTTGATGAAATGCGCAAAAAAACTTAGAACTTTGCTTATTTTATGCGATTTCAACTCAAAATCACTTATACATATGTAATTATGATATGGTTTGAGAATGTATAAGTTTATTAGTTGAGAAATGAAGAAAATAGGCAAGTGAGTAGCCATTTCGGCTCAAATGACCTTGATTTTGATGAATTGGACCCAAAACCTTAGAACATGGCGATTTTTATGTAATTTCAAATGACAACCACTTATAAATATGTTATTATGAGTTTTTTTGAGATGTAAGGAGTTTATAAGTTGAGAAATGAAGAAAATAGGCAAGTGAGTAGCCATTTCGGCTCAAAATGGCTTTATTTTGATGAAATGCGTCAAAAAACTTAGAAATTTGCTTATTTTATGCTATTTCAACTCACAATCACTTACACATATGTAATTATGATATGGTTTGAGAATGTACAAGTTTATTAGTTGAGAAATGAAGAAAATAGGCAAGTGAGTAGCCATTTCGGCTCAAATGACCTTTATTTTGATGAATTGGACCCAAAACTATAGAACTTGGCGGTTTTTATGTAATTTCAAATGACAACCACTTATAAATATGTCATTATGAGTTTTTTTGAGATGTAAGGAGTTTATAAGTTGAGAAATGAAGAAAATAGGAAAGTGAGAAGCCATTTCGGCTCCAAATGACTTTATTTTGATGAAATGCGCCATAAAACTTAGAACTTTGCTTATTTTATGCTATTTCAACTCAAAATCACTTATAAATATGTAATTAAGATATGGTTTGAGAATGTATAAGTTTATTAGTTGAGAAATGAAGAAAATAGGCAAGTGAGTAGCCATTTCGGCTCAAATGACCTTGATTTTGATGAATTGGACCCAAAACCTTAAAACTTGTCGATTTTTATGTAATTTCAAATGAAAAACACTTATAAATATGTCATTATGAGTTTTTTTAATATGTAAGGAGTTTATAAGTTCAGAAATGAAGAAAATAGGCAAGTGAGAAGCCATTTCGGCTCAAAATGGCTTTATTTTGATGAAATGCGCCAAAAAACTTAGAACTTTTCTTCTTTTGTGCAATTCAACTAAAGATAACTTACACATATGTAATTATGATATAGTTTGAGAATGTATAAGTTTATTAGTTGAGAAATGAAGAAAATAGGCAAGTGAGTAGCCATTTCGGCTCAAATGACCTTGATTTTAATGAATTGGACCCAAAACCATATAACTTGGCGATTTTTATGTATTTAGAAATGACAACCACTTAAAAATATTTCATTATGAGTTGTTTTGAGATGCAAGGAGTTTATAAGTTGAGAAATGAAGAAAATAGGCAAGTGAGAAGCCATTTCGGCTCAAAATGGCTTTATTTTGATGAAATGTGCCAAAAAACTTAGAACTTTGCTTATTTTATGCTATTTTAACTCACAATCACTTATAAATATGTAATTATGATATGGTTTGAGAATGTATAAGTTTATTAGTTGAGAAATGAAGAAAATAGGCAAGTGAGTAGCCATTTCGGCTCAATTGACCTTGATTTTGATGAATTGGACCCAAAACCATAGAACTTGGCGATTTTTATGTAATTTCAAATGAAAACCACTTATAAATATGTCATTATGAGTTTTTTTGAGATGTAAGGAGTTTATAAGTTGAGAAATGAAGAAAATAGGCAAGTGAGAAGCCATTTCGGCTCAAAATGGCTTTATTTTGATGAAATGCGCCAAAAAACTTAGAACTTATCTTATTTTATGCTATTTCAACTCCAAATCACTTATACATATGTAATTATGATATGGTTTGAGAATGTATAAGTTTATTAGTTGAGAAACGAAGAAAATAGGCAAGTGAGTAGCCATTTCGGCTCAAATGACCTTGATTTTGATGAATTGGACCCAAAACCTTAGAACTTGGCGATTTTTATGTAATTTCAAATGACAACCACTTATATATATGTTATTATGAGTTTTTTTGAGATGTAAGGAGTATATAAGTTGAGAAATGAAGAAAATAGGCAAGTGAGTAGCCATTTCGGCTCAAATGACCTTGATTTTGATGAATTGGACCCAAAACCTTAGAAATTGGCGATTTTTATGTAATTTCAAATGACAACCACTTATAAATATGTCATTATGAGTTGTTTTGAGATGTAAGGAGTTTATAAGTTGAGAAATGAAGAAAATAGGTATTTGAGAAGCCATTTCGGCTAAAAATGGCTTTATTTTGATGAAATGCGCAAAAAAATTTAGAACTTTGCTTATTTTATGCTATTTCAACTCAAAATCACTTATACATATGTAATTATGATATGGTTTGAGAATGTATAAGTTTATTACTTGAGAAATGAAGAAAATAAGCAAGTGAGTAGCCATTTCGGCTCAAATGACCTTGATTTTGATGAATTGGACCCAAAACCTTAAAACTTGTCGATTTTTATGTAATTTCAAATGAAAAACACTTATAAATATGTCATTATGAGTTTTTTTTAATATGTAAGGAGTTTATAAGTTCAGAAATGAAGAAAATAGGCAAGTGAGAAGCCATTTCGGCTCAAATAGGCTTTATTTTGATGAAATGCGCCAAAAAACTTAGAACTTTTCTTCTTTTGTGCACTTCAACTAAAGATAACTTATACATATGTAATTATGATATAGTTTGAGAATGTATAAGTTTATTAGTTGAGAAATGAAGAAAATAGGCAAGTGAGTAGCCATTTCGGCTCATATGACCTTGATTTTAATGAATTGGACCCAAAACCATATAACTTGGCGATTTTTATGTATTTAGAAATGACAACCACTTAAAAATATTTCATTATGAGTTGTTTTGAGATGCAAGGAGTTTATAAGTTGAGAAATGAAGAAAATAGGCTAGTGAGAAGCCATTTCGGCTCAAAATGGCTTTATTTTGATGAAATGTGCCAAAAAACTTAGAACTTTGCTTATTTTATGCTATTTTAACTCACAATCACTTATAAATATGTAATTATGATATGGTTTGAGAATGTATAAGTTTATTAGTTGAGAAATGAAGAAAATAGGCAAGTGAGTAGCCATTTCGGCTCAATTGACCTTGATTTTGATGAATTGGCCCCAAAACCATAGAACTTGGCGATTTTTATGTAATTTCAAATGAAAACCACTTATAAATATGACATTATGAGTTTTTTTGAGATGTAAGGAGTTTAAAAGTTGAGAAATGAAGAAAATAGGCAAGTGAGAAGCCATTTCGGCTCAAAATGGCTTTATTTTGATGAAATGCGCCAAAAAACTTAGAACTTTGCTTATTTTATGCTATTTCAACTCCAAATCACTTATACATATGTAATTATGATATGGTTTGAGAATGTATAAGTTTATTAGTTGAGAAACGAAGAAAATAGGCAGGTGAGTAGCCATTTCGGCTCAAATGACCTTGATTTTGATGAATTGGACCCAAAACCTTAGAACTTGGCGATTTTTATGTAATTTCAAATGACAACCACTTATATATATGTTATTATGAGTTTTTTTGAGATGTAAGGAGTATATAAGTTGAGAAATGAAGAAAATAGGCAAGTGAGTAGCCATTTCGGCTCAAATGACCTTGATTTTGATGAATTGGACCCAAAACCTTAGAAATTGGCGATTTTTATGTAATTTCAAATGACAACCACTTATAAATATGTCATTATGAGTTTTTTTTGAGATGTAAGGAGTTTATAAGTTGAGAAATGAAGAAAATAGGTATTTGAGAAGCCATTTCGGCTCAAAATGGCTTTATTTTGATGAAATGCGCAAAAAAACTTAGAACTTTGCTTATTTTATGCTATTTCAACTCAAAATCACTTATACATATGTAATTATGATATGGTTTGAGAATGTATAAGTTTATTAGTTGAGAAATGAAGAAAATAGGCAAGTGAGTAGCCATTTCGGCTCAAATGACCTTTATTTTGATGAATTGGACCCAAAACCTTAAAACTTGTCGATTTTTATGTAATTTCAAATGAAAAACACTTATAAATATGTCATTATGAGTTTTTTTTTATATGTAAGGAGTTTATAAGTTCAGAAATGAAGAAAATAGGTATTTGAGAAGCCATTTCGGCTCAAAATGGCTTTATTTTGATGAAATGCGCAAAAAAAACTTAGAACTTTTCTTCTTTTGTGCACTTCAACTAAAGATAACTTACACATATGTAATTATGATATACTTTGAGAATGTATAAGTTTATTAGTTGAGAAATGAAGAAAATAGGCAAGTGAGTAGCCATTTCGGCTCAAATGACCTTGATTTTAATGAATTGGACCCAAAACCATATAACTTGGCGATTTTTATGTATTTAGAAATGACAACCACTTAAAAATATTTCATTATGAGTTGTTTTGAGATGAAAGGAGCTTATAAGTTGAGAAATGAAGAAAATAGGCAAGTGAGAAGCCATTTCGGCTCCAAATGACTTTATTTTGATGAAATGCGCCAAAAAACTTAGAACTTTGCTTATTTTATGCTATTTCAACTCAAAATCACTTATAAATATGTAATTAAGATATGTTTTGAGAATGTATAAGTTTATTAGTTGAGAAATGAAGAAAATAGGCAAGTGAGTAGCCATTTCGGCTTAAATGACCTTGATTTTGATGAATTGGACCCAAAACCTTAAAACTTGTCGATTTTATGTAATTTCAAATGACAACCACTTATAAATATGTCATTATGAGTTTTTTTGAGATTTAAGGAGTTTATAAAATGAGAAATGAAGAAAATAGGCAAGTGAGAAGCCATTTCGGCTCAAAATGGCTTTATTTTGATGAAATGCGCCAAAAAACTTAGAACTTTTCTTCTTTTGTGCACTTTCTACTCACAATCAATTATACATATGTAATTATGATATGGTTTGAGAATGTATAAGTTTATTAGTTGAGAAATGTTGAAAATAGGCAAGTGAGTAGCCATTTCGGCTCAAATGACCTTGATTTTAATGAATTGGACCCAAAACCATATAACTTGGCGATTTTTATGTATTTAGAAATGACAACCACTTAAAAATATTTCATTATGAGTTGTTTTGAGATGCAAGGAGTTTATAAGTTGAGAAATGAAGAAAATAGGCAAGTGAGAAGCCATTTCGGCTCAAAATGGCTTTATTTTGATGAAATGTGCCAAAAAACTTAGAACTTTGCTTATTTTATGCTATTTCAACTCACAATCACTTATAAATATGTAATTATGATATGGTTTGAGAATATATAAGTTCATTAGTTGAGAAATGAAGAAAATAGGCAAGTGAGTAGCCATTTCGGCTCAAATGACCTTGATTTTGATGAATTGGACCCAAAACCTTAGAACTTAGAAATTTTTATGTAATTAGAAATTAAAACCACTTATAAATATGTCATTATGAGTTGTATTGAGATGCAAGGAGTTTATAAGTTGAGAAATGAAGAAATTAGGCAAGTGAGTAGCCATTTCGGCTCAAATGACCTTGATTTTGATGAATTGGACCCAAAACCTTAGAACTTGGTGATTTTTATGTAATTTCAAATGAAAAACACTTATAAATATGTCATTATGAGTTTTTTTGAGATGCAAGGAGTTTATAAGTTGAGAAATGAAAAAATAGGCAAGTGAGAAGCTATTTTGGCTCAAAATGTCTTTATTTTGATGAAATGCGCCAAAAAACTTAGATCTTTACTTCTTTTATGCTATTTCAACTCACAATCACTTATACATATGTAATTATGATATGGTTTGAGAATGTATAAGTTCATTAGTTGAGAAATGAAGAAAATAGGCAAGTGAGTAGCCATTTCGGCCCAAATGACCTTGATTTTGATGAATTGGACCCAAAACCTTAGAACTTAGCGATTTTTATGTAATTAGAAATGACAACCACTTATAAATATGTGATTATGAGTTGTTTTGAGATGCAAGGAGTTTATAAGTTGAGAAATGAAGAAAATAGGCAAGTGGGTATCCATTTCAGTTCAAAATGGCTTTATTTTGGTGAAATGCCCTAAAAAACTTAGAACTTTTCTTCTTTTATGCAATTTCAACTCACAATCACTTATACATATGTAATTATGATATGATTTGAGAATGTATAAGTTTATTAGTTGATAAATGAAGAAAATAGGCAAGTGAGTGGCCATTTCGGCTCAAAATGGCTTTATTTCTATGAAATGAGCCAAAAAACTTAGAAATTTTCTTGTTTTGTGCACTTTCAACTCACAATCACTTATAAATATGTAATTATGATATGGTTTGAGAATGTATAAGTTTATTAGTTGAGAAATGAAGAAAATAGGCAAGTGAGTAGCCATTTCGGCTCAAATGACCTTGATTTTGATGAATTGGACCCAAAACCTTAGAACTTGGCGATTTTTACGTAATTTGAAATGACAACAACTTATAAATATGTCATTATTAGTTTTTTTGAGATGCAAAGGGTTTATAAGTTGAGAAATGAAGAAAATAGGCAAGTGAGAAGCCATTTCGGCTTAAAATGGCTTTATATTTATAAAATTGCTCATATTTTTTTTCTAAAAATATGCAAGTTCCGCCGCCCCGGGACACCAGAGGGAGCCGCCCCTGCTGCCGGAACAGTGAAGGCAGCCCGCGTTGAAGCCACAACAGCCCCAACAGCCGCATGCCAAGGTTGTAGCAGCCACGGTAGGAAGCTGCCATGTCTGTTGCAGCCTCGGCAGCAGCCTGCCTGGGCTGCTGCTGCCTCGACAGGTGGCTTCCATGGCTGTAGCAGCACGGGCAGGTGCTCCTGAGGCTGCAGCAGCCATGGCAGCCGCCTGTCGAGGCTGCAGCAGCCCAGGCAGGCTGCTGTCGAGGCTGCAGCAGACATGGCAGCCACCTATTGTGGATGCTACAGCCTTGGCATGCGGCTGCCGGGGCTGCTGTGGCCTCGCCGCGGGCTGCCTTTGCTTTTCCGGCAGCGGGGCGGCTCCCTCGAGTGTCCTAGGGCGGCGGAACTTGCATATTTTTTTTTAAAAAAAAAATTGAGCAATTTTAAATCAACTTGGCGGACCTTGCATATTGTAAAAAAAAAAAAATTTGGCGGTTTTATTTTAAGAGTGCCTAACGGTTTAACACTTACAAAAATTGAGAACTAAATAATTTACCTCCTTATTAATCAACTTCACCCATGCACGTGGCCAGTCAACGAAGCTACCTACAGCTTGCCAAAGTGTTGTTATCTCAACCTCCTCTATCCGTACGGGTAGTGGGATGTCTTCGAACCCCGCAACCACTGAATCGATCCCGACCGAGTAATGATGTGGCCCCGCCGTAGCACCCGTCGTCGGTTGGGCACTACCATACGCCACCCAACTCAACGCCGTACTATTTGCATGCCCCAGGGCTAGAAGTGCACACCGGGTGTCTTCCTACACAAGTATATGTATAAAAAGAAGATAGTTAAATAGGACTTTTACAACATCATAGATAATATAACAAAATTCATTAAGGTAGAGGGTTACAAATCACCTGTAACTCTGGAAATTCATGCGGTGTTGGATTTTCAAGCTCCCTCAAGTCCGCATGTGTAGGAGTAGGAACCTGCAACAGTACATCAATCATTGCACCTCAAATCTCAATTAACTCAGTATTTTAAAACTTTTAATAACCCAATTGATTTTACCTTAGGTGGCACATCTTCACCACGTATCTCATCTCCTCCATGTCTATCACCTTCTCCTTGTCCTTTTGGTTCAGAACATGAGTCGACCGGGGTACTCGTGAGGAACGGAAAAGTCGGTAAGTTCATCAGCTTCGCCCAAGCATTCAATTCACCAACTAACTCGTTGCGTACTTGTTCCTTAATTGATGCCACCTTGGCATCCAACTCCCCCGGTGAGTTAACACTGGCTCGAGATCTACCCGATTTTTTGTATTCGGGACCCATCACCTTATTCCATCCAAGCAATGACCCTCCCGAACCTACTACTCGTCCTGGATGGTATGGCCTTCCCAAAGCCATGGTGAAAGGGTCATTCTCCACACTTGGTTCAAATTTTCCCTCCACCATCTCTTGAGTGTGCTCAAGCTATAGCATAAGGAAAAATGAGGTCAGTAAAACAGTTAATGGTTTGTACAGTGATTTAGATGCAAAAGTGACTTAATTTCAACAATTCACAGGTAACTTACAAGCTTATCCGCCAGTTTTTTGGCTTCCGGATCCTTGATGACCCATTTTTCGGTTTCCTTATCACACGTATGGAGAGAACAAAAGAAATCACCGGCACGACTAACCTATGTAGTGATCATGGAACTAGAGGGTTCCTTCGATGCCAGTAGAAGAGCTTAAGGGTATAAACCCGAATCGACCCACTCAGGTCTCTTTTCACCAAAAGTCTTAGGACCCATACGATGGACGTATTCCTTCTTTTATGCATTCTTTTTATTTTGCTCTCGAAGTTCCTACAAAACTAAAAATTTTAGTCTCATTGCTTCAAAAAGTGTCAAGCTATTATTCAATTGAGATCAGATTTACACAAACTAACAATGGCTTTCTTTTGAGTCTTCATTGTAACGAACTCTTCCCAATCATCTTTTGACACGGTCGGCCATATTTGCCACGGGAGACGGTCATCCTCATCAGCATTCTTCTTCTTTGATTTCTTCTTATCTTTAGATCCATCGATTAGTCAACTTGGTCTTAAAGCCTCTGAATCTTTCCGCTAATAAAGATTCAAACACCCTTCTCTTCTCGGGATCATTAGGAATAGAAAACAGCCTCTGCAAGCACAAATTAAAATCAATTATTAGTTTCTATTTAGTAACAACCATAAGGTTAAGGTATCTTAAATTGTCTAAATGTGCCAAAAACACAATTACCCTCGTATCATCCCAAAATGTTTGAATCAAACCCGGAGGTACTTGCCGCATTACACGTGTAATGGGGATTTTCCGCGAACAAATTCCAACTTGATTAGCATATTGTCGACGCCATTTGGGCCCGGGTTGGCCGTTGTTGTCATACTTCAAGACCATGAGACCGTCCGATTTCTTAAAGCTTCTCCTCGGGCCCCTTCTTTTTCTTTGAGCCGGTGCCTTTTCCCCCCTCCACCACATGTGTTGTTTTCATCTTTTCCTTGGCCTTGAATTTCAGGAGTCGGGTTCTCACCAACAATCTCACGTGATGTATTTACAATAGGCGGTGCACGTTCAGCTGAAATTTCAAAATCGTCAAGCCTACAATCGAACTCATCTTGAACCTGATCCTCCTTATTCACATCATAAGGCACATCATCATCGTCCTTGTCCTCATCCTTGTACTCGTCCTCATACTCATCATCGACAATGTCCTCTACACAATGAGGATCATGATCGTGCGCCATGAGATATAAGCACCTGTCAAAGCAATCATAAAAAAATATTAGTGTATAGTAAAGTATATGCATGATAGTTATTATGGTTAAGTAGAAGCTATTTCAGCCATTTTCACCTACTTATTATGGTCCTATAACCTTGTATATGCATAATAATGAGTACAAAATGGCAATTTCAATCTACAAACATGTTAAATATAATGAATATAGGTTGTTAGAATGAATAAATGCTAGTTCATACACAAAACAAAGGAGTTAGGTTAAGTAGAAGCTATTTAAGCCATTTTCACCTACTTATGGTCCTATAACCTTGTATATGCATGATAATGAGTACACTTAGGCAATTTCAAACTACAAAAATGTTAAATATATTGAATATAGGTTGTTAGAATGAATAAATGTTAGTTCATACACAAAACAAAGGAGTTAGGTTAAGTAGAAGCTATTTAAGCCATTTTCACCTACTTATGGTCCTATACCCTTGTATATGCATGATAATGAGTACACTTAGGCAATTTAAAACTACAAACATGTTAAATATATTGAATATAGGTTGTTAGAATGAATAAATATTAGTTCATACACAAAACAAAAGAATTGGGTTAAGTAGAAGCTATTTAAAGCCATTTTCACCTACTTATGGTCCTATAACCTTGTATATGCATGATAATGAGTACACTTGGGAAATTTCAAACTACAAATATGTCATTTTCGCCTATTATGCTCCTATATACATGATAATTAAACTATATTTGCAATGAAACCATTACTAACTTTTAACCAAACTACCTCATTCTGAAATTCCTTCGTTGTGGTCTGATCGCATATAACCTGCTTCGTTGTCTATGTCAGGTACAACGGGTCTAGGAACAGTGAAATGTGCTAAATCATCGAACGCATCATATTCTTCCTCATCCTCAACATCTCCAATGCCTAGGATTCTTCTTTTGCCAGCTAGCACTATAGACCATTTTGAATCCATTGGGTCAGTTACGTAGAACACTTGCTTAGCTTGAGATGCAAGAATAAATGGTTCCGCACTATCATTCAAGTGGCCAAGATCTACAAGAGTAAAGTCCTCATATTTGACGTTACGCTTGATATTATCAACCCACTTACACTTGAAAAGAGCAACCGTGAAGTCACAATAATCAAGCTCCCATATTTCTTGAATTCGACCATAGTTTGACAACTCTGCATCGACAGGTGATTTATCCTTAAAACTTGCAAACTCCCTTGACGATGCCACAAGAGTTATACCACTGTTTTGGGTGGAGGGAGATTTCAAATCACGACCCTCGGTCCAAAAAGTGTACCCATTGATGTCATATCCCTCAAATGAACGGACATCATCCCTAGGACCGTACACAAGCCACCGTACTGTATCAGTCACATTAGTATCATTCAATCCACTCATTACTCGATCACAAAACCAATCAACAAACCTCTTATTATGCAACTGTATAAGTGCCCTTTCACCTTTTGATGGAAATTCGTCACGCAAACTACCCATGTGCTCGTCTAAATATGGGTGCACATCTGAAACATGGTGCAACACATAAAGATGTGCTTGTAAGAACTGATCTCGGTCTGGTGAAATTCGTTTCGACCCAATTGTGCCATGACCATCAAGTCTACCTTCATGTCGAGAAGTAGGAAGACCAATAGGTTGAGCAATGGCTATGTAGTTCGCCAAAAAGTTACCTATCTCCTCACCCACTGTCCCTTGCATCATACTTCCTTCAGGATGAGCCCGGTTCCGTACTTTATCTTGTAATGTACCCATGTATCTTTCAAAAGGGTAGCCCTACCTCATGAACACTGAACCGCTCAACTTAATCTCACGCACCAAATGAAGAACCAGATGAACCATTATGTCAAAAAATGAGGGTGGGAAAATACATCTCAAATTTGCACAAAGTCACAACCACATCTGCTTACAAAGCATCTAGTGTACAAGGATCAATAACTTTGCTACAAATTATATTTAAAAACGAACAAAGGCTTGTAATCGCTTCCCTAACGTGTTTCGGTAGAATACCACATATTGCAATCGGTAGGAATACTTGCATCATAATGTGACAATCATGGGATTTCATACTTGTCAGCTTAAATTCTCCATTTAAGGTTACAAATCTTTTCATGTTAGATGAGTACCCTGATTGAACCTTAATGCCGTACAAACATGCACAAAACATACGTTTCTCTAACCTTGACAATGTATAGCAAGCCGGGGGTAAATAATTCTTTTTATCCTTCCCTTTACCCTTAACTTTCTTCTTGGACGCATCTTTGGCCTTTCCCTTTCCCTTGCTCTTCTCCTTCCCTTTTTTCGAAACATTTTCATCTTCTATTCTCGGCTCCTTCCCTTTTCTAACCTTTTCTTGAGGCCACAATTCTGGACGAATCCCCATCTCTTTCAAATGTAACCGTGCACCTTTTCCGTCCTTTGTTTTGCCTGGAATATTCATAAGCGTCCCCAAAAGAGCATCACACACATTCTTCTCTATATGCATCACATCAAGACAATGCCTAACGTCATGTTCTATCCAGTACGGAAGCTTCCAAAAGATTGATTCTTTCTTAAATAGAGCAGTTGAGACCATAGTTTTTTCTGATTTTCCAAACACCGTTCGTATCCCTTTCACCCGAGCACTAATCTCAGCACCAGTCAATGGTCTAGGCGCAGTATCCTCTTTCACGGTTCCATCGAAAGCCTTTTTCTACCTTCGGTACAGGTGATCACGCCTAAGGAACCTTCGAGTCCGTAGGTAGACATCTTTGTGAGAATGAGTCAGGTATATGCTTGATGTGTCATCAATACATATGGGGCATGCTTTTTTCCCTTGACCTTGTACCGACACAAGTTGCTATATGCAAGGAAGTCATTCATGGTCCACATAAGGGCTGCACGCAATGTGAACATCTCGTTCTGATGAGCATCGAAAATGGAAACCCTTCGTCCCACATCTTTCTCAAGTCGTCAATAAGCGGCGCAAGGTAAACATTTATGTCGTTTCCAGGTTGCTTAGGACCATTTATTAGCAATGAAAGCATTACATACTTATGTTTCATGCACAGCCAAGGAGGCAAATTATAAATCACTAAAAGTACCGGCCATGTGCTGTGTTGGGTACTAAGAGTGCCAAATTGATTCATCCCGTCCGTGCACAACCCAAGCCTTAAATTTCTGACTTCATTACCAAATTCCTCAAACTTCAAATCAATGTTCTTCCACTGTGGAGAGTTAGTTGGATGCTTCAGCATTCTGTTTTTCTTTCTTTCCTCTGCATGCCACCTCAAGTTTTTAGCGTCTTTTGGTATTGAGAACAGACGCTTAAACCTTGGAATAATGGGAAGATACCACAACACCTTAGCAGGAGGTCCCTCCGTGCCAGGATTGCAACTCATGCGCTTGTACCGCGATCGCTTGCATTGTGGACACTCCTGCAGTTGTTCATACTCATTTCGATACAAAATATAGTCATTAGGACATGCATGTATCTTCTTATACTCCAAACCAAAGGGACACATGAGCTTCTTTGCGTAATAGTAAGACTTAGGAATTTCATTCCCATCAGGAAACATATGACTTAATGCGGTCAACAAAGAAGTAAAATTGATGTCTGTCCACCCATGCTTCGACTTAATGTTGAAAAGTGTTAGCACGACCGATAGTTTGGAGTATTTTTTGTACCCGGGATACAAAGTCTTCTTGGAAGCCTCCGATAATAACTCAAACACTTCACCTTCAACACCATGCAACATCTCATCCACTTGTTTATCCTCGACCTCATCCGCCTAATCATCATTGGCTCCATCCTCACCATTATCAACAATATAGTAATCATTCTCGTATTCCTCGTCCACATGAATCTCATTGCTTCTAACACGCACATCATTCCGATCAAGATCCCCACTGTACTCTCCAATTTCTCCGTGCCAAATCCACACATGGTATAATTGCCTAAACCCACAACATAATACATTATCTCTAATGATTTCAACACTATCGACCACATTCACATTATTAAAATCAACACAAGGACAATAAAGGCCTTTACCACTCAGTTTACGTTGATAAGCTAAAGCCCTCTCGCAAAACTCTTGAACCCCATTCCAAAATTCCAATGTATCGCGTCTACCCTACATCCAACCACGATCCTTCTCCATTTAGTAAATTGTCTCTAAACATATATAGCACCATATAATTTATAATGTGTAAGTGCTACATATTTTATGTAAATCAAATTCAAGTACAAAACGTTAATATACCATTCATATAGTGAAAAAATGCATGTTTCCAAAGGGTCCTTATCACTCCAACGTAACCCATCCTTGAATGTCTACTCTCACTAGTGAATGTATGTCAACTTTCCAATTTTAAGGAAAATCCGGCAGCATTTCCCCCTAGTTCTCTAATTACACGATGTAGATAATTAATTACCCACATATGTTCCCAGAGAACATAGTGAGGGAAATGGTAAGCCAAGATGTTCCTTAAAATCGAAAAGAAAACATATATTCACCACCTAAGTAAGAGTACACATTCAAGAACAGTCCCAACCGGGGACTATTCAAGACTTTCTCCTAATGAGAAAGCCTTGAACGGGTATCTAGGCATATGATGATGCAAGTATTCTATATATTGTTGTATTTATTTGCAATTAAACAATACACAAGTTGCAATTTCATGAATAAACTTTTATTAAATGGATAAATAGAAAGAAATATAGCTAGGTAAAGTTTATAAGTCATACCAATATAGCAACTACCCACTTGAGCTCAATATGTAGTCCTCAAGCTAATTAAACTCGTGCTTCAATTTACATATTAATCTATATATTAAAAAAACAAAAAATAGCAACGTCACTAATTCTCTAATTAATATATTCACAATTCTCTAATGTATTCACAATTCTCTAATTTATTCACAACTAATTAAGTGGCAATATCACTATTTATTTCTCTAATTTATGCACAATTCTCTAATTTAATCACAATTCTCTAAATTAATCACAAATCTCTAATGTAATCACAATTCTCTAATTTATTCACAATTTTCTAATTTATTCACAACTAATTAGTAGCAAGGTCACTAATTCTTTAATATATTCACAATTACCCATTAAAACAACCTAAAATTACACATTAAAACATACAAAAATTCAACTAATTAAGTAACATTCTTATTAATCTCTATTATATTCATAATTACTCATTAAATCAACCTCAAAATAACCCATTGAAACATACAAAATTTTCAACTAAGGAACAAGGTAATGCAAAATTACTCTAATCTATAATATGTATTCAAAATTAGTCTAAACATACAAAATTACTCTAATGTATAATATGTATTCAAAATTTCTAAATAAACAACCAATGCAAAAATTAAAAAAATTAGGGTAAAATTATATATATACATTCCTGGACTTTAATTTTCTTAACAATAATTGTTCAAAATGCTATTGAAAATAATAGAATTACATATTTCAAAATAATTGTTCAATTTTTAACAAAAAAATAAAAACTTACCCTAAATTAGTTGGAGGTGGAAGAAGCTAAGGGATGAGAGATTGAGGACGACTCTCGCGCTGGTGGAGGTAGCAGCGGTGGTGCGCACTAGTGGAGGCAGCGCGGAGGTGGAGGAGGTGCGCGCTGGTGGAGGGAACAACGCGGAGGTGGAGGCGGTGCGCTGCTGCTCAATTTGAACAATGCTGGTGGCTGGAGGCCAGTGAAAGACAGAGAAGGGCAGGGAAGGGAAAAGACAAGGGCAGGGGAGAATTAAGGGCGGTGGTTTTCGACAATTCGTACAATGCTGGTGGTGTTTCAACTCGTACAAGGGCGCTGTTTCAATTCAATAATTCGTACAAGGGCAGGGGAGAATTAAGGGCGGTGTTTCAATTCGAACAATGCTGGTGGCTGGAGGCGCCAGCACCCAATAAGGACCACAAAGTGCATTACTAATGACCACTGGAGAAGATCCCTTGCCTCTGCTCCTTGATAGAGCCGCTCAAGGAGTTGCTTCTTTTATCGCTTTACTATTATTGCTTCTTTGCCAATCGAAAGAGGAAGAGATTGCCATACTGTTCAGGATACATTGTCCATGTCTCTTTTCTCTGAAGGCTTTCCTACCGGTGGCCGGTGAAGGTGGCGGCTGTGGTGGAGGGAAAAGGGGGAGGTTCGTTGTTCTTCAATTTGTCTCTAATGTCGGGTTAGAAAGGAATGAAAGAGAAAGAGAGGAAGGAGAAGAAAAAAGTAGGAAGCTAAGGCCGCGCTTTTTATTTTTTGAAAAAGACCCGGTTTGATTGGCACCTGTTCAAACCGGTGCCTATTTTATTTTTGGCACCGGTTTGAGTTAAAGCGGTGCCTTTTGCCTTTGTTTAAAAACCCGCCC
This sequence comes from Chenopodium quinoa, assembly GCF_001683475.1. Lineage (NCBI taxonomy): Eukaryota > Viridiplantae > Streptophyta > Magnoliopsida > Caryophyllales > Amaranthaceae > Chenopodium > Chenopodium quinoa. The sequence continues at coordinate 27,818 of NW_018744331.1, read as the reverse complement.
AATTTTGGGCCGATTTTTGGCACCGGTTTGGCCTGAACCAGTGCCATATGGGGGGTGCCTAATGCTATTTTTTAACTAGTGAAGGGACAACGATAGGCAACAACGATTGACCCGTGAAGGTTACACCCCATTCATAATCCATGAGATTACTAACTCCATATGGTTCGGAACCACGAAAGGAGGATCGGGGATGATGGTACGAAGTGAGTCATGGAGTCACATTTGCCCGTATTGGCCTATACTCGATTCTTATAATGAAAAATGATTCCTGCGATCTCAAAGGCATGCAAACAAAGATTCAATTTGCTCCTAAATATTATTATTCTAAATTGGTTGAATATTAAATTAAATGAAGTAGAGTTGATTTGGGGTCAAACCCTCAAACAGTTATACCTTTCACGCCTTGGCTTAAGTACAGAATCACGAGTAAAGTATGGACTCCTGGGAGTTCTTGTAGAAGGAATTTTGAAAGACGAAGGGTAGTTTATTGTTTAGGCTAGAGCGTATAGGAGACAAAAATAGAAAATTAATTGATGCCCCATACATCAGAAATGAGCGGGTATTTATAGAAAACATGTGCTGAGGGAACACACGGAACCCTAAAATGATAAAAACCCTAAAAAAGTATACCGCGACACGAAAAAGTGTACCGTGACATGGGAAATCCCACCGTCAGACGGGAAACATTCCCGTGACACAGTGTACTTTTGTGTGACGCGGGAAATATATGCTGAAGGGGGGGGGGGGGGGAGAAAATGCGTTAAGGGTTTACGCGGAAAGGACATAAAAACCCCTCGTGTCACAGCAGGTGTCCCGTGTCACGAGGAACCCCACCATCAGAAGGGAGAGTTTCCCATGACACGGTGGACTGTTGCCGTGACGCGAGAGTTTTCAGTCCATTTTTCCGTCTAAATTCATTTTTAACCCTAATTTCGTTTAGCATTTTAAGTGCCGATTGATAATTTCGGGCCATTTTGTGATTTATTATTATTTGGGCTAAAATAAGAAAATAAGTAAAATAAAATAAATTAAAAGGTTTGGGCCAAAATAAATAATAAAATAAAAGGGGTTTGGGTTGAAATTAAAAACTATGCTTTGACTAAACATGAAGACTGATCCATGGACTATTCAAAAATTAGATTTAATTAAATACGAATTTTTTAAGCACTCTTGGGATTAAATAATGAACCCGACCAATAATGGAGGTGAAAGGTTGTTCATCATCGGGTTTGGTTTTAGGGGGACATTTTTAGGTGTCTACACTTCAATTCCTCTTTCTTTTGTGTTCTTTTCCCTTTTGTGTCACAAACATGACTATGACAAGTTGAAATAATTTTGATTTGGAATTTGCTCATTCATTTGGATTGGCGTGCCTCTCATGATTATATGTCTTTGAATGCTTATCTTCCTAGTTGATGAGGGTTTAGACGGTTTGAGAATGCTTAGGGTTGAGTTAGACACATTTTAAGCTAAGGTAGCATGATTTATAACTTTTTAGGACATTTGAACCCCAAGTTCACGGGAAAGTGGTAAGATGGTGTAGCTTTCTATATAGTGTATAGGATTCCCTTTAGTTGGTATTTGCTTATTTCCTATCCCGTGTGAGCTTCATTTGTTCTAGCCTTCATCAATCTTGTGAGCAACATTTAGGATCCTTAACTATGCATATCATAATCTTTGTGTTGGCCTCTAGCTCCCAGGATTGTGACCAAACAACTCTAGAGGAGGAAAAGGGCACTTCTTCTCATTTTTCTTTGTTTTCCTTGTGTTTGGTTACAAATTTTGTTTTCATTTTTGCATCAACTTACTTGCTAACCAATTTGAGCCTTATTTCCCTTTCTTGACTCAACCGTATTCCAAACCTATCGGTCTATGTTCTACAAACCCTTGTAGTTAGTAAAGCATTGGCTTGTGAGGTTTGAGTTTTATGAGTGTTGGATATGAGCAAGAAAGATGTTTAAATTGGTTCAAGTATAGTTTTGAAAGTTGAACAAGAAAAGAATATGCAAAAAGGCTTGAGAAGAAAGATGTAATTCATGTAAACCAAGTGAAGTTTTGAAAAAATAAAAAATTGATAAAAAGGGATGAAGTAATGTTGTGAGGTTTGTATTGAAGGTTGTAGTTTGAGATTAGGTTCAATTCTTAGGCTGTTCTTGAGAGATGGCCACTCTTTTGCTTCACTTAGGAATTGCCACCAAAATTTTCAAATTGATTCCCAACCTTAACCCCTAGCCATGACATTACAACCCTAGTTAAGGCCCTTGGACTTTAGAGGAGCAAGGTCAAAGACCAGTGGAGGGAGATAGATTTCAACCCTATGGAGAGAGTATTCATAGTTGAGAGGACGGGATGACCTTATGATTCTACATAAAATTTCTTTTTCCGATTCCCTAGAGGAATCATGAGGAGCTAACTAAGGGATGATTTGAAGCTAGTGGAGAGAACGTGGACCATCTTGGTTGGTGCTGGGGCGGCGAATGAAATCATTAGTTCTTTATGCTTAGCTTAGGTTTGTCTCTTGCAAAAATGAGCATCTTAGAACGTGTTTTCCCTCTTTAAATTGAGAAAGGTAAGTATTCTTTGATGCATGTCTCTACGTTTGAGTCTAAATGGAGGATTTCCTACCTTGAGGCTTGATTGGTTTTCATAAACCATGTCATGTTATGTTTGTTGTGTTTGTCTCTTTGTTCTAGTTTTCCTTTCTTGAGGACAAGCAAGAGGCAAGTGATGGGGATTTTGATGAGTGGAATTTATGCCATTCTTTTATCCTTTTTCTCTAAGGATTCTCCCCTCATTTGCACTTGTTTGAGCCTTTTCTAAGATTTCTACCTTAGATTTGCTTTCTTTTATCCCTTCTCGTGTTTTCTTTCCTTTTCCCCCTTTTCTTTGGTTTTCTTAGTGTTTCTTCGTTGTTTTGTAGGTTGTTGGCCCTGTTGGATGAACCTATGGATGCATATCGATCTATGGAAGGGAAATGAGATTCTCAAGGAGGGTATAATGGCCATGCAGGAGCCACGGGCGCGGAGCCAAGGGCCGCGAATCTTTTTGTTTAAGATTGACAAGACTCTCGGAGATGCCGTGCCACGCCCTAGAAGAGGTCACTCCTCCTTGACCTGCGAGCGCGGCACTTGAAGCCACGGGCGCGGCGTACCGAGGACCTTTTTTCCCCTGATTTTAGACCACGGCCTCTCCTTAGCGGGAGAGGCCTCTCCTACTTTCAGCCGTGGGCGCAGTATCAGATGCCGCGGGCGCGGGATGCTGGGTTAAGCAACTTCGTACCAGTTTGGAGATGGCGTGGCTGCTTGTTAGGGGGCTCTCCTTGGTGTTTTATTTGCGTTGTTTGTGATGCATATATATAGCCCCCTTTTTCAAGTTTGTAATTATATTTTTTCTTATCAACATTTAGCCCTAATCTTAGAGAGACAAAGTGGATTATTACTCAAGTTTCCTTAATTGTATTCAACTTTGGTCAAGTTTAATCTTTAATCAAGCAACACTTCAAGCTTTCATCTTTCATTAATCATCTCATTAGTAATCTCTAATCCTTTCTTTTAGCTTTATTTATTTGCTTTTTCGTTGCTTATTTTCATTGACCTTATTAGTTCATCTAGTTATTATTATCTTCATTGTTCTTAATCATGTTTTATTTTGTGTTTCATGAGTTTATTTCTAGTTTTGATATTATGTTTAATCTATCTTATCTAGGCCAATTTCTTTGCTAGGGGAAAGGGGTAGCAAATATGTGCTGATATTGGATGGATGATGATGATTTTTGATAGCTTGAGATTATTGTGGCACATTATCTGATGTTTTCTAGTTTAAATGCATGAAAGTGATTTGAACTTAATTAAGATCATCTCTATTTTAATGATTGCATAACAATGGGTTGTTAAAGTGGAGTTTTATAGATTGTGCTTATTTATTCTCTTTATTTGATTGTAACTAATAGGAAGCATGAGAATGGTCCTAATTAGTAATGACCTTTTTCATTAATTTGCCTAGACTATTGCATGAGAGTGAATTGTTTAGGTAGAATCTTTTGTTCTTTGGCATGTTCATCATGATGTCCATTATTGTTCCCCTCTTTCTAATAATGTTTGACACCCCAGTACCCCTAGCGTTGTTTTCTCTAGATTTTAATCATCTTTATCTTTGCTTGTTTGTAGTTTTAGTGCTTTTTATCCAAGAACCGACAAAAACATTCCCCTTTTTACTCTTGCATTAGTGATATTAATGTTGGACGAGTGAGCTTTCTTAGTGGTTCGACCCTTTACATGCCCCTACCCTTACATTAGGGTAGTTTAAGAATATAAATGAATAATTTGATTAGAGTAGTAGTTTAACGACCTATTTAACCCTCGATCAAATTTTGGCACCGTTGCCAGGGAAGCGGCTTGTTTAGCGTCTACTTTTGCTTTTGTTAGTCGTTTTACTTGCTTTTGTTTTTGTTTTGTTTGTTTTATAATACTTGTCGTTGATAATTGTTTGTTTTGCTTTGGTGAATGCTTAGGAGGTCCCAAGGACCACCCACATATCAAATTGACCACGAGATCGACCGAACTTTGGGACAATTCCGTAGGCTTTATCAAGAAGAGGGAAGATGTGTTGGTGCTATAGTTGATAGTGGGAGTGATTCTTACTCTTCAAGTTCTCAAAGCGAACCAATGTCGGGACAAGAAGATGATGTTTTGTTTTGTGAGTTCGGAAATCCGGAAGATTAGGAGCTCTCAGGAGGGATTTTGCTACCTGTCACAGAAACCAACTTCACAATTCATCCCCAATATACTAGAATGGTCCAATCGGAGAAATTTTTCGGAAGTGCAAGTGAGGACCCCATTGAATATTTGGACTTATTCCTTGAGTTGTGCGCGATGATGCAAACCAATGAAGTTAGCCAAGACTACATTCGTATGCATCGCTTCCGGCAATCTCTCACCGGAAGAGTAAAGAAATGGCTAAAGTAAGTAAAGCCTAACTCTCTCATGACATGGAGGGAGGTAGTCAAGGCATTCTTGAAGCGGTTTATTTCGGAGGAAAAGACTGCCGAAATGAGAAGAAAGATCGCATCATTTGAGCAAGAAGCTGATGAAAGTCTTGATGAAGCTTGGGAGAGGTTCAAAGAGTTGGTGCAAGCGTGTCCTCACCATGAGAAAAATCAAGGTTTGCTCATGCGGTTTTTCTACGATGGATTGGAGTCCATGTCTAGAGCCAACTTTGATGCCGGGCGGGTGGAAAATTGATCAAGATCACCCAAAATCACGTTGAAGCAACAATCAAAGAGGTAGCAAAGAACTACTCTTGGGGGGGTTGAAGAAGGAATGCACCAAAGAGAGGTGGGATTTATGAATTGGAGAAGGTTGATCAATTGCAACATCAAATTGATCAACTAACACAAAGGTCTTTCCAAGTTGAACCCGAGTGGGAATGCAAGTGGAAGTGGTGGAGCAAGCTCCTCTCAAGTTAATGATACATCTGATTGTGGAGGTTTGAGCCCCGAGCATGTAGCGGCATACAACACAAGGCAAGATGGATTTAGAGGAAGCGGCGGTGGAGCAGCTTGGAGATAACCACCACCCGGGTTTGCATCTCAACCTCAACAATGGAACCAACAAGCTCAACCTTCCTACAATTCCAACCCTCAATACCAAATTCCACCTCCATCCCAACACCAAAACCCAAGAGGAAGCTACCCAAGGAACAACTAATACAGCAATCAAACCCAAGTGCCTCAAAGAAATCAAGAACAAGCACCTCAAGCGGATCTCACACAAACTCAACTCCTTCAAGCCATGCATTAACAAATGCAAACTTTTGGGCAACAAATGCAAGAAATAGGAGCTCATAACAAGATGGTTGATTCACAACTAGCTTAATTGGCCGAGGGAACTCTTTTCAATTCACCATATACTCTAGCTGGACAACCACAACCTGACCCTTCTCATAACACAAAACCAGATACATGCAAGGCAATTACATTGAGGTCGGGAACTTCCTATGAAGGTCTAAATGAGGGGGATAGTGAGGAAAAGAAGGGAGGAGAAGATAGTGTAAATGAGGATAAGAGAGGTGAGAAAGAAAAAGTTGATGAGATAGAAGGAGGTTCGGAGAAGAAGAAGCTTTACACTGAGAAGACAACTTCAATTCCTACTGAGGCTAGGAATCTTGATGGACCAGTTCCTTTTCCCGGTCGACTTGTGAAGAGGAAGTTGAACGACAAGTTTGCAAAATTCCTTAGTGTGATGAAGAATTTGCACATCAACCTCCTTTCATTGAAGTTGTCACAAAAATGCCATCTTACTCCAAGTTCCTCAAGGATATTCTCACCAACAAGAGGAAGTTAAATAATGATCTTATCACTGTTCCACATCAAGTGAATGCTCTTGTCCAACATAAGATGCCCAAGAAGGAAAAAGACCCGGGAAGTTTCACTTTGCCGGTAAAAATCGGAAACATGGAAGCTAGGGGCGCCTTAGCCGATCTTGGACCAAGTGTTAGTTTAATATCTCTATCCAATGCTCAAAAACTCAATATAGAGATGATCCCTACAAGGAAGACAATTTAAATGGCTGATCGATTGGTAAAATTACCTTGTGGAGAGATTGAGGATGTTCCAATTCAAGTGGGACACATTTATGTGCCTTGTGACTTTATAGTGATGGATATGGAGGAAGATATTAACACTCCTTTGATCTTGGGACGTGAAGCTCTTAAAACTTTGGGGGCGGTCATCAATTGCAAGAACAACACCATCACATGTGAGATGGCCGATGAGGAGATTATCTTTGAGTTTTCTAAGTTGGTCAAGCCCCCCATGGTTAAAAAATGCTATAGAGTTGATGTTGTGAATGAGGAGTTAGATCGCTTGGGGAGGGTCATGATGAAGCCTCAAGATCCAATGGTAGAAGCTCTTACATGCAAGGAAGAGTTCCACTCTCAAGAGGCAAAAGAATTTGTCATGGCAATGGAGGAATCCTCAAAGGAGGAGGTTAAGCGACAAGTTGAGATCGAGCTTGAGTCCAAGGAAGAGAAATTGGAGGAGAGTTCTAAGCCTCCACCCAAGGTAGAACTGAAGTCCTTTCCCCCTTCTTTGAAATACGCTTATCTTGATAAAGAGGAAAAATACCCTATTATAGTCAATGCTACCCTAGATGGTCTTGATTTGGAAAAACTACTTGATGTTTTGAGAAAATATAAGGATGTGTTAGGGTATATCAATGATGATATCAAGGATATTAGCCCTTCTTTATGCATGAATCTTATTTGTCTTGAAGATGATCATTCCACCTCCATTGAACCTACAACATATTTGTTTCGGGGTTTTCTGATGTCCTGCGGGAGAGTTACAATTCCGAGACTGGAACCGGACGCCTGTACCTGCAAAATAACGGAGACTCCTGAGAGCTCCGCCTCCAACGGTCAAGTTAGTACCTGATTAAGGAGTAATCAATACAGAAATTAAAGTAATGAGATCTCTCTAGGTGAGAGTGCTTAGTGTTGGTAATCTGCGTCGTTAGCGAGATTAGCCGGTTGTTAATAACTCTGTTCTTCTCTGCTTGATCTCTTGATTATTCGATTCTGTGATTAATGAGGATTAATCGAGTATTTATAGCCTTGAGAAGCGTGCAACTCTCTAGGTTTAAGGTAAACCTAGGGCTGATCGGGCCTCTAGACTGAATTGGGCTTTGATGGCCGGTTTTCCCATTTGGCATGGGTGGACACGTGGCGTGTCTATAGTGGTCCGTAGAGGACGTATCTGTGATTGACACGTGGCAGGCTCCTGTTGTCCTTCGTGAAGGACACGTGGCGGAACCTGGTTGGTCCACTTGTCAGACGGTGATTGGTGGATAAAAATCCCCTAATCATTTGCCCCTCACAGGTGGCACGTGACTGGTCACGTGTCGCCTATGACAGGTGTCGCACGGTGACAGGCGACGGCCTGTTACAGGTGTCACCTTGCAAACGGCCGAGAGATTTTCCCGCCCAAATTTAAAATTTGGAAGCGACCCTTCGCCTTCTCACTTTGCCTATATAAGGAAGTGCTGACTTCGGTCATTTTCACATTTGAGAACTTTGCGAGAACATTCGGACCCCTGAACTTGCTCTGACATTTCAGACTTTTTCTGCCTACCGCCTGTTCTGACAAGCCGACTGACCCGAACTTCCAGGACTTCATCAACCGTCACTCGTTCAGGTAACTCAGTTCTCTTACTCTTAATTTTCTTTTTATTTTTTTGAAATGGCACCATGGAAGCACACGACACGACCTAAGTTAGTGATCAGCCGGTCACCGGGGACGGCTGAATCTAGGACTAGGAGTGCCGCCTGCCCTTTTCTGGACCCATCTTTGCCCTTTATACAAAGTCCGACTGTATCTGTGTCTATGCAGAACGTGATGGCCAGAACAAAAAAGACTGCTATGATATCAAACTCAGACGGCTCCTCCCAAAGGGTGCTCCTTAGTGAAACATCTGACCAGGCGCCAGATGTAGAACGAGGCGACTGTCAAGCCGACAGTTCTGAGAGAGGGGCCAAGGTGTTCCCTTCCCATCTTACCGTTGACATGTCTAATTTTCCTTCTGCTCCTTCTAAGGGAGAGGAGGCGGGCCCCTCTAGGAGAGGGGAGGAGTCGTCCTCCTCGAACTCGTCAGAGGACGAGTCTGAGTCCAGCTCTTCTGGACACAGTTCTCCAGGCTCAGAAGAAAAACATAGCCGCCTACAAGAGGCGAGACTTTCTCATGCAGTTGAGAAGGGGGACAATTGGGCGGAGCCATCCGCCTCTTACAGAGAGGAAAACGCCCCCTACTACTGCAGGGTACCCCGGGGCCGGATTGCAACCATGCAAGACAACGTGGCGAGCTTTATTGCTAACCACAAAAAGGGCCCGGAATTTTTACTGTTTGTGCCGAATCCAGAAGACACTGTCGTCTGGCCGGCTGGTACCAGCTATGGTGACGGCTGCTTTGGCTGCTATGTGGCGGCCATCAAAGCTGGACTGCGCTTCCCATTACATCCGGCTGTTCAGCGGATTTTAGATGGGTATGATCTGGGGTTATGGCAGTTAGCCCCCAACTCTTGGGTAAACGTACTCGGCTATGTGGCCGGGTGCGAAATGTACGGGGTGGAGCCAAGCTTTGAGGCTTTCGCCCACATGAACTATCTCAGCCGGACCCCTAAGTCGGGAGGTACCGGCTGGTACCAACTAACAAGCCATAGGGGTTACCTCATGACGAGAGGTAAGGCGAACAAATGGAAGGATTGGCGGAACACCTTCCTTATTATCGAGGGTTCAGACACGGAGCTGAACAAACGCTTTAACAAGTGGAATAGGGATCCGCCTCTTCTCGCAGGCGGCCGCAGCATGCCGCCTGTTCCCCCAAAGGCTAAAAGAGAGATCCTAGACAAAGGACTCTTCAAAGTAGAGACTAGGGTGAACTCTACTTCAGGGGTACGAGAGCAAGTACCCCTAAACTGCGTCCCGAGCTTCAAGTGGCTCTATGACGAGTACTCTTTGGCCGCCTGTGGCCTCAGCAGTCGGTGCTCTAGAGGTAGCCGGCCTGACAAATACTCTGTTTTTTCACGCCTTGTTTACTTGGGATTTTTACTAACTTTGCTGTTTATTTCTTGCAGCTGACGCCATGAGTAAAATAACAGCATCTAAGACTGCGGCGGCCATGTTGCGGGCCTCGCTCATGAAGCAGTCGTATGCCGACTCCCCCAACAAAGAGGCACCCTTGGTAAACTTCGAAAACTCTTCCTCTTTTAGTTGTCTTATGCATATACTAACTCTTTTTGTTTTCAGTCTGGCACTCCAAGGGCTTCCTCCTCGCAACAGCCGGACCCCAAGGCCCGGAGGACGACTTTTGCAAGCTCTCCTGGGTCTTCCAGGAAAACAGTGGCGGCTGAGAAGCAGCCGGCCACTTCTTCAAAAACCCAGGCGGGGCCGCCTAGATGTATGGACCCTCACTTGTAAAAAACTCACCCTTGCTTCCTTCTTGACTAGGTCTAACTTGTTTTTTTCTTTCGCTTAATGCAGCCGGCCCCCAGGGACTTGACTTGGTTGAGGTAGCCAAGTCTATGGTTAAAGTAGTTCCTCCATCTGACAGGGAGGCGGTCAGGGGTGCCGGCACCCTTGACCTTGATGGAATTTCAGGGGTCCTTGCTGAGGTATACTTAGTATATTTTTGAGCTTTTGAGTTCCAGGACGCCTGTTAACTTTTTATTTGGAAACTGACGCCTGTTTTTCTTTGTACTTAGGCCCTGCTCCGAGTCAACAGCCTACGCAAGCCGATTGATCGGAAAAACAAAGAGGTAAAGGCCGCAAAGGCTATGGCCGCCTCCAGCTGTGATAAGGCAATGTTTCAAATTGCCCAAAATGAAGTACTGACCATTGATCTTCTTTATTATCAGGCGCAGGCTACCGCCGCTGTTCGGGCTCAGTTAGAGGCGGCCCAAAAGAAGGTTGACGAGCTGGAGGGGACCGTCACCAACCTTAAGGCCGAGCTGAAACCTCTTCGCCAAAAAATGCACTCTTACGAAGCCATGGAGAAATCTTTGGCCAACGTAAAAGAACGCCTGGTGAACCAAGAGAAGAGTCTTACCCAAGAGCTCTCGGATAAGGCCGAGCAAGAGAAACAAGAGCTCGTCCGGGAGATGGTGGAAGACTCCGCTCAAATCCAGCGCATGACCTGGGAACGACTGTTCCCCAGTGCCGACTTTGCCTCATGGGAAAGAACGTACCGCCAGTGTTCGGAAATATATAATCAACAGATCCTGGCGGCTGCTGAAGAAGAGGCGTTGGACGGTGCGTTGGAGGAGGAAGAGCCGGTTGTGGCGCTTGTGCCACTTGGGGGTAAGGCATCAAAAGAGGGTGCAGCTAAGGCCGAGTCCAGCAAGAAGAGTGCTGACCAGGCGGCAGCTGCTGATACTGAAATGCCCCCTTCTTAAGCTTTAAGTATTTTTTCTTTTCACGGCCTGCGTGCCGTTTGCTTTGTAATTACCCGGCCAGGGGGCCGGGGTTTTGAATATTCTGCTGGTCTTTAATGGCCGGCTCATTTTTAATCAAATTTTTGTTTTGGTTCAAATTTGTCTAAGTATTTTTAATTTGTTCACTAGACCGACTGTTGTGTATGGCCGAACGTTAAGACAGGTACAAATAGTAAGTATGCCGCCTATGCCCCTGGACGACTGGTTGTCTGTTTCTAGGATAGATGATCAGTCGACCATTTATTTAATCGGTATTCGAACCCTTTATTCAATTTGTCTGACCAAGTAAATAGAATTACCTAGTCGCCAAGGAATTAAGTAGGAAAACAAGCGGCGGGTACCGGTTGTTTCCCTTTATTGCCAATGTTGGCTTTTAACTCGTAATTTGTTAACCTAGCAAGAGTATTGGTTGAGAGCCTTTGTTTATTAAAAACAAGTGGACGACTCATACCTTTTAGGCTCCATACTAAGTTTGAGTGACTATTAACTTAGGAGTTACTTAGTCTTTGTCGCAATTTAGATTGAGTAGTAGAGGTACCAGACGGCGTAGGCCGGCTAGACCCCTTGATTCGCCAATGTTTGTTGGCTATTAACTCAGTAGGTTATCCAGTAGGAATAGGGGTTCGAGTGCCCTTGTTTGTTTAAAACAGGCGGACGACTCAAACTTTTAGATTCCATACCAAATTTGAAGGAGTAACTATGAGTTAACGATGGAGTTACTCAGTCGCCGTCACTTTTGTTTGAGAAGTAGAGGTACCAGGCGGCGTAGGCCGGCTAGACCCCTTGATTCGCCAATGTTTGTTGGCTATTAACTCAATAGGTACCCCCTGCATTTATCCCAAGTAATACAGGCGGTCATCTGACTCAGATGTCAACTGCTACCACTGGTTTGGTTAGTGATAGAGTTATCCTTGTCTCAAAAACGGCTACGTGGTTGCCCTTGGGGACAGTCGTATAGGTGCCGTGTAATTAGTTTATAGAACAATGTTCCACCCAAAAGGGAGCTGCTCTCTGCGACGAATTTCATCCGGAGGGATGCCGTCGGACGCCTGCTATGATGTTGGGACAGGTCGAATTAGTTTTGTAGATTTGATCAGTTGGCTTGGCGCCTGGTCTGATCATTCGGCCGGTGGCCTTGGTAAGTTCTAGGTGAACGTAGGTGCTAAGTAAAAGAAGGGTAGCCGCCTGTTAGGCACAGGGTCGGCCAGGCCCTAATCTTTTTAGCTAAGTATTGTGAGTAAAATACTCAATGGAGAGTAGCCGACTGTAAAGGTACAGACGGCATGCCCCTCTGAAGATAGAGTGAAAAAACTCAATGGAGAGTAGCCGACTGTAAAGGTACAGACGGCATGCCCCTCGTAATACAAAAATTGAATAGTAAGTGCAAACTTTATTAAGTAGCTCTTTACTTTACATCTCTCAGAAGAAATATTTTTTAAGGTTATCTACATTCCAAGTTCGAGGCAACGGTTGTCCGTCTGGTGTTTCCAGACGGTAGGTACCGTCCCTGACTTCCTCATAGATTCGGTAGGGTCCTTCCCAGTTGGGAGTTAGTTTGCCAGACTCATTAGCCCTACCGACTGCTTCCATCTTTCTAAGTACAAATCCCCTACTTTGAGTGGACGCCTGTGTACTTTTTTGTTGTATGATCTAGTCATTCTCAGGCGATAGATCTCATGGCGCAAGACAACATTGCCCCTCTTTTCAGGAAGTGAGTCTAATGCCAGGCGCATGGCTTCCCAGTTTGCCTCTTCGTCATATAGCATTACTCGAAGAGTCGGCTCGTAGTGTTCTATTGGAAGAACAGCTTCTGCACCATAAGTTAGGAGGAATGGAGTTTCTCCAGTCGCCCCTTTTTCAGTCGTCCTAATGGCCCAGAGAACATGTGGTAGTTCATCTGCCCATAGGCCGCCTGCTCGTTCAATCTTTTTCTTGAGACCGTCTGAGATGATTTTATTAAAGGCTTCTACCTGGCCGTTTGCTTGTGGACGGCCGACAGATGCAAAGTAATGTGCAATTCCTTGGTCTCCCAACCAGCTTTTGAGAACAGGCGTCTCAAATTGGGGACCATTATCAAAAACCATAGAAATGGGAACCCCGAACCGAGTGATGACGTTTTTCCAAATGAATGAAATTACATCTTTCGTCTTGATTCCCTTTACAGCCTCCGCCTCTACCCATTTAGTGAAGTAGTCAACGGCAACAAGTATATACCTTCTGCCGCCTGTAGCAGGCGTATATGGACCCAGAATGTCCATGCCCCACTTAGCAAACGGTAGTGGGCTGTGAATGGTAGTGAGGTCAGTAGCCGGACGGTGAATTAATTTGCCAAACCTTTGGCACTTGTCACATTTTTTCACCATCTCCATTGCATCTGCTTCCAAAGTAGGCCAAAAGTAGCCCTGCCGCCTTGCCCTTTGAGCAAGCATCCTACCACCTATATGGGAAGCACAGAAACCAGAGTGAAGATCATCTAGTATCTCTCGTCCCTTTTCAGGAGTAACACACTTTAAGAAGGGTTGAAGGTACCCCCTCTTGTGAAGTTCTCCCTGTATCATTTCAAAACAGGAGGCTCGTTTTTTCAGTGCTGCCGCCTGTTGAGGATCATCCGGCAGTGTACCGTTTGTCAGATATGCCCTGATTGAATCCATCCAGGTTGAGCTTCTGTCTAGGATTCCAATAGGGTTTTCCTCGATGCTTCTCTTCTCCATTACTTCCCAAAAAACAGTTCGAGGAGTATCGGAGGAGGCGGATGATGCTAATTTCGAAAGTGCATCTGCCTGGTTGTTTTCTGATCTCGGCACTTGGATCAGATGGAAATCCTCAAGAGAGCCGACTGCTTGTCGGACCGCCTGTAAATACTTGATCATGGCCGGATGTGTTGCTTCGTATTCGCCATTGTACTGACTCACTATCAATTGTGAATCAGAACAGGCGTCTATTTTTCTTGCCCCTGCCGCCTTGCACATGCGGATCCCGGCTAGTAAAGCTTCATATTCTGCCTCATTGTTTGAAGCCTGAAAACTGAAGCGTAGAGCATACTCGAACCTGTCGCCCTCTGGAGATTGACATACGACGCCTGCTCCACAACCGTTTGAAGTAGAGCTTCCGTCCACATATACCTTCCAGACTTGGTCTGGAACTTGAGAGTCAGGAGGACGAGTCATCTCTACAATAAAGTCAGCAAAGGCTTGCCCCTTCACTACTTTTCTAGGCTCGAAAGTAACTTCGAGACTCTGCATTTCTATGGCCCATTTGATCATTCGTCCGGACGACTCCATGGTGGTAAGGGGACGCTTGATTGGTTGGTCGGTATACACGACGACTGCATGTGCCAGAAAGTAGGGCTTCAATTTTTTAACAGCCATGAAGAGTGCAAGACCAAATTTCTCCACTAGGGGATACCTCAACTCGGCATTTTTCAGTACGTGACTGACAAAGTAGACCGGGAGTTGACAGCCGTCCCTTTCAGCAAGGAGCACAGCGCTTAACGCATGATCAGAGACGGCCAGGTACATGTAGAGATTTTCTTTGGGCAAAGGGCTGACCAGCCTCGGCAAGGAATGCAAGTGAACCTTTAATTTCTGGAAGGCGGCCTCAGCATCCGGCCCCCATTCAAACCTTGCCTTTTTCTTAATTGCCTGGAAAAAGTATAGGCATTTGTCGCCTGATCGGCTTAGGAATCTCCCCAAGGCCGCCAGACAACCTGTTAACTTCTGAACCTCTCGGACGGTACGAGGCGACTGCATGTCAATGACCGCCTGTACCTTCTCAGGGTTCGCCTCTATTCCTCTCTGGTTGATAAGGAATCCGAGAAATTTCCCAGACTCAACTCCAAATACACATTTCTTGGGATTGAGCATGACATGGTGCCGCCTGAGTGTGGCGAAAGTTTCTCGGAGGTCCGTCAGATGATCTTTCTGAAGTTTAGTCTTGACAATCATATCATCAATATATGCCTCGACGTTTCTCCCAATCTGATCAAAGAACACTGTGTTTATCATTCGTTGGAAGGTAGCCGGGGCATTCTTAAGACCAAACGGCATGACCGTGTAACAGTACAATCCCTGATCAGTGACGAAGGCCGTCTTCTCCTGATCTTTCTTCCATAAAGGAATTTGATGAAAACCAGAATAGGCGTCCATAAAACTCATCAAGGCATGGCCGGCTGTTGAGTCGACCAGGTTATCAATTTTAGGCAGAGGGTAACTGTCTTTGGGGCACGCCTTGTTCAAGTCTGTGTAGTCTACACACATTCGCCAGGTGCCATTCGGCTTTTTAACAAGCACCACATTTGCAACCCAATCTGGGAAGTAACATTGCCGAATGAACCCTGCATCAAGTAATTTTTTGACTTCGGCGGCTGCCGCCTGACCTCTTTCTTCACCATGGTTCCGCTTCTTTTGCCGTACCGGCTTCTTTTTCGGATCCACAGCGAGTTTATGTACTGCCAGATCAGGACTAATGCCTGGCATTTCATGGACTTCAAATGCAAAGATGTCCTTGTATTCTTTCAACAGGTTGTGAAAGTCATCACCAAGGTTTCTCAGAGCAGTCGTCCCAACTTTGACTGTTCGGTCAGGACGGGAGTCGTCTAATATCAGGTCCGCATGCTCACCAGCCGGCTGAGGGCGGAACTCATCCGGCCGGTCCTCTGCCAATGATTGCTATTTTCTTGCTTTTCTTGCGGACTCTGTTTGGGGCGCCTTTCTCTTTTTGTCGCCTGTTTCTTGAACAGGCGCACTCTCCTTGACGTTTTCAAGGTCTGTTTTCTCTCCACTTGACCCAGTGGCCATAACAGTGGGCTTGACATCCGAGAGATAGCACTCTCGGGCCATCCTCTGATCTCCCCTTAGGGAGCCGACTGTTCCATTATCCCTTTCAAACTTAAGCAGCATAAGTGACGGGATTATAACAGCCTTGGAATTATTCAGGGTTGGTCGACCCAGAATCATGTTGTAGGCCGAGAGTTCCTCTACTACTAGGAACCGGACTACCATGTGTCGTCCCTCCCCTTTTTCGCCCAGGCGAATGGGTAGATCTACTCGTCCCAGTGGGTGGACGACTCCTCCTCCAAACCCTATTAAAGGGTGGGAGGCCGGATGTATGCAGTCCGTCTGATATTTCAGTTTTGACAGACATTTGCTGCTGATGAGATCTGAGGAGCTCCCGGTATCTATGAGGATTCGGCCAACTCTCTGGTTGGCCACTTTACATTCAATAACAAGAGGGTCGTCATGCGGCCCCCTTATTCCTCCTAGATCCTCTTCAGTGATGACAATCTCAGGAAATGTATATTTTGACGGCCGTTCTTGGTGAACGGAATTTACATCTAACCGCCTTATATTATCTTTGTTGCCCCTAATAGTGGGGCCGCCTCCTGAGAAGCCGCCTGCAATGGTGTAGACGACTGCATCATCTGTATCGGAACTGTCGGCCTGTTGATTCTTTTTGGCCGACTGCTTTTTTGAGGAAGTGTTCCCCGTAGATTTCTTGACATAAGTGTCAAGATCACCTTGATCAGCCAAGCGGTCTAGGTACCGCATGAGACTGATGCAGTCATTGGTGTGATGACCAACGTCATCATGATAAGCACAGATTTTGTCTTGGTTCCGGTTGCTTGCAGAACCCTTCATGGGGAGCGGCTTCTCAATTGAGAGCCGTCCCTTTATTTCTTTTAGGATAAACTGGTTATCCTTGTTAAACACATACTTCGGGGAGTATGGTTTGAATTCTTTTTTCTTTTTCTAGGCCGGCTGTTTAGAGGAATCAGCCGCCCAGACCTCTTTTCTTTTCTCATCTTTGTTGGACGACTGTTTCTGTCGTCCCTCTCTTTTGTCGAACCTCTTCCCGTCCGACTGTTTCATCGTACACAGATCAGTCGCCTGTATATAGGCTTCTGCTTCAATCAAGGCCTCTTGAAGAGTCGCCACCCTTTTTCGAACTAAATCAAATTTGAAGGTAGACCCGTCTTTGAGACCTCTAAAAAAGTCAGTATAAGCTACCTCATCCGGTAACCCTTGAATCTGTATTCTCATCAGGTTGAACCGCCTGATGTAGGAACGAAGCCCCTCCTTCTCGCCCTGCTGAATTGTTCCCAAATCAAGGGTCGTTTTCTTCGCAGGGATGTTCATTGCGAAGTTGGAGGCAAATAAGTAAGCAAGCGTCCTGAAGCTGTTTACACAACCAGTCGGCAGGTTGCCGAACCATTGCTGTGCAATTCCCTTGAGAGTCGCTGGGAAACACTTGCACCAAGTGGGATCATCCAACCCTTGAAGGTACATCAGGTTGGTGAATGCCATCAGATGGTCTTCTGGGTTAGTAGTGCCGTCATAGGCGCCTACTAGAACATTTTTTACTTTGGCCGGCTGAGCGGCTTCAGTAATTTCCTTGGAGAAGGCCGACGGCTGTTCACCAAGTCTAAGCAGCCGTAGCTGCCAGTCCATAGGTTGGACGTTTTTTGCTGCAGGTCCACCAAATGGAGGTGGCTGCATAAAATATTGTTGTTGCGGCACAAATGGTAAGTTTGGTACCGCTTGGGCACTATGAAAGCCGGACTGACGGGAGGTGCCGCCTGACTGACTCTCATGGTACGACTGAGTATGCCTCATCGAGGCATTTCGCAAACTGTCCTGAAAATTTGAAGTAGAAGCCGACTCTGATAATCGGTCACTCTTCTTCTGCTCTAGCAGGAGCCGAGCATCTGTGAACGTTTGCTTTGACCCGTCCGCCTGAATATGACGAACCGGTTTCCTATTTCCCGTAGGATAACGGAGTTTTGTAAAATCAAGAGCAGGTGGCTCCCGCTTCTTGGATTTAGGATGGGGAGTCGCCTCTCGCCCTTGAACTGGCTTCCTCTTCAGTGAAGTGGAAGATTTCTTGGCCGTCTGCTCCTTAACTGAAGCAGGCGGTTTTTTGTTGATCAACTCTTGAATCTCTCCCTTGAAGTCCCTCATGAAGGTCATGAGTTCGTTCCTTGTGATGGGAGCAGACCCATCAGTCGGCTGTTGTCGAGCAAGCGGTGCGCCTGCTGGCTCGCTTCCTGTTTTAAGATGCTCTCGTTCCCTCCTTTCGGTATGGCGGGTACGTCGGGCCCTTAGGGTCCCGTCTGGAGCTGTATGAGTTTCAACTTCAAATTCACTTTCGGTATCATGGTCCGACTGAACTTGAGGGTCGTCTAGGGGACGCCTCTCTTCTGGAGTCGGTACAGACTTGGATGCCATCTCTGAAGTACTCTCCCCACAGACGGCGCCAAATGTTTCGGGGTTTTCTGATGTCCTGCGGGAGAGTTACAATTCCGAGACTGGAACCGGACGCCTGTACCTGCAAAATAACGGAGACTCCTGAGAGCTCCGCCTCCAACGGTCAAGTTAGTACCTGATTAAGGAGTAATCAATACAGAAATTAAAGTAATGAGATCTCTCTAGGTGAGAGTGCTTAGTGTTGGTAATCTGCGTCGTTAGCGAGATTAGCCGGTTGTTAATAACTCTGTTCTTCTCTGCTTGATCTCTTGATTATTCGATTCTGTGATTAATGAGGATTAATCGAGTATTTATAGCCTTGAGAAGCGTGCAACTCTCTAGGTTTAAGGTAAACCTAGGGCTGATCGGGCCTCTAGACTGAATTGGGCCTTGATGGCCGGTTTTCCCATTTGGCATGGGTGGACACGTGGCGTGTCTATAGTGGTCCGTAGAGGACGTATCTGTGATTGACACGTGGCAGGCTCCTGTTGTCCTTCGTGAAGGACACGTGGCGGAACCTGGTTGGTCCACTTGTCAGACGGTGATTGGTGGATAAAAATCCCCTAATCAATATTCATCTTAAAGATGATCATTCCACCTCCATTGTCAAGAAATAACTTTTGAAACTACGTGAGGCGGGCATCATCTATGCTATCTCTGATAGCAAGTGGGTTAGCTCGGTTCATGTAGTTTCAAAAAAGGGTGGGATGACCATAATCAAGGTGAAAGAGGAGAGGAAATCTCCACCCGTACGGTGACAAGGTGGAGAATGTGTATTGATTATAGGAGGTTGAACAAAAATACAAAGAAAGATAATTTTCCTCTCCCATTCATGGATCAAATGCTTGAGAGACTCTCACACCATGCTTTCTTTTGTTTCTTGGATGGGTACTTCGGATTCTTCCAAATCCCTATCCATCAAAGCAATCAAGAGAAAAGTATTTTCACATGTCCATATGGGACATTTGCATACCAAAGAATGCCATTCGGCATATGCAATGCTCCTTCTACCTTTCAAAGATGCATGACCTCCATTTTCTCCGAAATGCTTGAAAAAGAAATTGAAGTTTTCATGGACAATTTTAGTGTTGGTGTCTCGTCTTTTGACACTTGTCTTTTTAATTTTGAAAAAGTTTTGAAAAAGTGTCAGGAGACGAGTTTGGTTTTAAATTGGGAAAAGTGCCACTTTATGGTCGAAGAGGGTATTTTCCTCGGCCATAAAGTTTAAAAAAATGGCATTGAAGTTTATTCGCCAAAGTTTTGGTGATTGTGAAGTTGCCCCCTCCTACTTCTATCACGGGAAAACAAGATTTTCTTAGGCATGTCGGTTTCTACCAGAGATTTATCAAAGATTTTTCATCAATCGCCAAACCTTTAACCGAATTAATCAAAAAGGATGTTGTTTTTAGTTCCAATGAGGCTTGCCTTGAGGCATTTCATAAGCTCAACGAAGCTCTCATTTCCTCTCCCATTGTGCAAGCTCCGGATTGGAGCTTGCCTTTTGAGCTAATGTGCGATGCGAGAGATTTTGCAGTGGGTGCCGTGCTTAGGAAAAAAAAGAAGGAAAATCATGTGTCATCTACTATGCAAGGAGGACTCTTGATGAAGCTCAAAAGAACTATACAACAACGGAGAAGGAAATGCTAGTGGTTGTGTTTGCCTTTGATAAGTTTAGGTCCTATCTTATTTTGCTCTAAGGTCATTGTGTACACGGATCATATTGCGGTGCGATATCTCATGAATAAGAAGGAAGAAAAGCCTCGCCTAATCCGTTGGGTTCTTTCTCTTTAAGATTTTCACATGTAAATGAGAGACAAAAAGGGAGCGGAGAACTATGTTGCGGATCATGTGTCTAGGCTACCCTTTGAGAACAAAAATGATGTACAAATCAATGATGAGATAGGATTTGAAACTCTCATGGCTATGGCTTCAACATCTAGCCCTTGGTATGCGGACATCGCCAATTATCTTGCTTGTGGAGTCATTCCCCCAGAATTTTCTTCTCAACAAAAGAAGAGGTTTTTCAAGGAAGTGAGGAGGTACTTTTGGAATGACCCGTACTTTTTCAAACAATGTGGAGATGGCCTTTTTTGAAAATGTGTTCCGGATCATGAAATTGAAGGAGTTCTTTAGAATTGACATTCGCTACCATGTGGAGGATATGGGGGTGTTGATAAGGCGGTGGAAAAAATTTCTCAATCTCTATTATGGTGACCGACGATGCATAGGTGTCAAAGAAGTGGTGGCATAACCAAAAGGGATGAAATGCCTCAACAAAGTATTTTGGAAGTAGAGCCTTTTGATGTTTTGGGGATGGACTTTATGGGGCCTTTCATTTCCTCTTGTGGAAATCTATATATCTTGGTAGTGGTTGATTATGTGACAAAATGGATTGAAGCCATTCCCTCTCCTACCAATGATCACAAGGTTGTGCTTAAGCTTCTAAAGAAGATCATTTTTCCTAGATTTAGGGTTCCAAGGGTGTTAATTAGTGATGGAGGCTCCCATTTTGCCGAAAAGAAATTTGAAGCTTGTAGGGAATATTTCAAGCATTATCCCTGGCTTGAACCCCATTGTGATCATACACTTAAGTACGGTGGCGTCCAAAGAGAAAGAAGCTAGAGCAAAAGAGTCGCCAACAAGTTTTAGGAACTTGTAAACCGTTCATAAGGTGAAGGTTACACCCCTTAACGATCCAGGAGATCGTCAACTCCAATAGGTCTGGAACCATGACTAGTAGCTCGGGGATGAAGGTACAAATCCAACCTAAAAGAGATTGAACCTGCCCTAATAATATGCCTCTACTTTATTCTGATCGTATTCATGTGCGCTTTTATACTAACATGCAATCAATATAATTAACCCTAAACCTGTTTAACCTATGTTGGTTGAATATTAATGCACAAATAAACCTATTATTGGCAATAACTTGAATTATAATAAAATTAACCCTAAACAAGATTATTAATTATCTTATTAAGTGTGATTACAAGTACCAAATTCCCTTTAGACATGCATAAAAGGCGTGATCAAGCAATAACAATAAATATCAAGCAACATAATCACAATAAATTATTATAACAATTATAATCATAAAAAGTCATCATCATCATGTTAATAATAAAGCATAATAATAATAGCAAGATCCTAGGCATGATACTAACAAGATTAATAAGAAACCCTAGCATGTCACTAAACAATAAAAATCAAACCTTTAACCCTAACATGATACTAAATATCATAAATATTAGGAAGAAAATAAAAGGCACCACACTTGATATTAAAGTTACCCTAGACTTGATACTAGGAAGATCAAAATACCCTAACATAACGCTAGGAATCATAACAACAACCTAAGCATGATTTATACATCATAATATCAATAAAAACCATTAAAGCACTTACTTTGATGCCTTGTACCTCTTTCTAATAACAAAATACACACGTTAGTAACTTCAAGGAAAATAATAAAAAACAATTAAATTAAATAATTGGAACAAAGATTTGGGACTAAACCCTTAGAAATTAAAACCTTTCACGTCTAGGGCGAAGGCAACTTCGAATAACGCTAGGTGTATCAAGGTCTCGTGAATGCGGAATTTTGTAAAAAGATGGTAAGTTTAGAAGAGAGCGAGAGAGAGAAGCTTTAGCTTATAGAGAAAAGAATTAGAAAACTAGAGAGTTCATGATTGTAGATGATTCCAAACGGAGTTTTTAAAAGACAATTTATAGAGAAAATCAGGCAAACTATAGAAAATCAAACCAGAGTTCTGACGTGAAAAAACAGAGTTAGCGCCAGACGCTGACATTAGCGACAAACGCTAATGCTAGCGCCAGGCGACAAGCTTAGCGCCAGGCGCTAATGCTGGCGGTAGGCGCTAACCAAGGTTTTTACACGTTTTCTAAAATAATATAGAAATTAACCGTTCAGGAGGATAAAATCGTAAGATCCTCAAAAACACTCTTTTATTCCGATTAAAACTCTAAAAAGTCAACAAAAGTCAATTTATCAATGCTAATTGAATTAGGAATGAAAAGAATCTTCTAGAAGAATCTAGAGGACTATAACCAGTCCTAATTGCATTAGGAATGATAAATCTGTATTAGGCCCTCCCCTAGATCATTGGGCCGCATATAAGGCTCAAACCAGCCCCAGTTTAGTAATTTGGCCATAATTTCCTCAATATTCATCAGAATTTGGCTTATAATATATCGTTGGAAAGATCTTTTCAAGCCCCATGCAACTACACTACTATTGGACCCATATCATGGACCAACCAAACTGGATTGGCTGTTTTCTTAAAATAGATATTCAAAAACAGAGAGAAGAGAATAAATTAAAACTATCCGCAACACTAGACTTTCCACACTTTCACTTCATTCGATTATGATTCGACGTGAAAGGTACTAATCATCGGGTTTGGTTTTGGGGAGACACAAATGGGTGTCTACAGAAGCCCCCACTTTGACTGAGTTTGGAGAAACGCCAGTTTCGAAAACAAAAGTCAAAGTAGCGATAGGGACGGAGAATGATTCAGAACGTTCTGCGATCCTAAATCATTCTTGTAACGCCGTTACCTGCAAACCAGCGTTAGTTAAACAGATAAAAGAGTTAAGAAACACGTATCTTGCATCGTCGAGCACACGTCTCTGAAAGTAACCGATCTGTTGCTGCATTTCTGTACTTTTGTATTTTTTTTTAGAACCTCTTGCAATCTAGAGAATGCTGCCTAAAGACTGCTATGCTTGTAACTGTCTCCAATTCCTCCATGATAAACTTCTGCAAGCTAGAGAACCCCATCGAAGATTGCTTTGCTTGAAACGACCTCGTAGCACTTTGACCATCTTCCGCAAGGCAGGGAACACGATCGAAGACAACTTCGCTTGAAATCACCTCCAGTTGTTTGTGATAACTCTCCGCAAGCTAGGGAACGCTGCCGAAGATATCCTCTCTTAAAGCTATCCTCATTTGTTCCGATAATATTCCAAATAAAATTACCGAAGACCTACGCTTGTCGATCTTTAAAAGCGCGCTTGAACTTTGCTTCCGTTACGCCTGTACGCCGACACTTTTTCTGTTTTTGAACCTGTATATCGGTGTTTTTTGCTGAATGAACTAGTATGTCGGTGCCTTTTGCGATTAGCCAATGCTTAGGCGCTTTGAACTATGTGAGACGATCTTTCACCAAGTCGATCACTTTACGTAATTCTAATCAAGCCGATTACTAAAATTGTGTCAATTGCTCAGAGGGGCTAACTGGCGTACCAAGGAGCCTAAAATATATTGCAAAAGGTTGAAATACTGTACTGAATGGATGAGCGATCTGGCGCCCCTGAAATAACGCTAGCGCCGCTTATTTGGCTGTAGCGCCAGACGCTGGTACTAGCGCTAGGCGCTAAGCCTTATCCAGTGACGCCAAGGTCTGACGCTTGGCGCTACAGTCGGGTTTTCCTTAAATACCCTTCTCTTCTTCATTTCCGTTGCTGTTGCTCAGAACTTCATTTGGCTCGTTCTTGCTCTTTTCTCAACCAAATTCGCTCAAATTTGTTGCAAATCAAAGCTTATTCCATCCATTTTCCAATCTATGTAAGTTTCCTCCAATCTAACGCCGGTTTTAATGAATTTCGCGTGCATTTGTTTACGAATTTCTTAAAAATTTGAATTTTAATTTGCTAAATTCTCTTTGTTTATCAAATTTTATGCCATGAAATTGCTTAATTATGTTTATATATTTCTTTGGGAGTAATTTGAGACTTGTTTGACTCAATTTGGTGAAGGAATGAACGAATCACCATTGTTGGACCTCTTAATGTCGGGAAGACAATAAGGCTTGTTCCTGACGTTTTTTGCTCGCAATTTTCCTTACAATAATTACCTTAGTATTGTAAGAAATTGTTTGAATGCTTGAAAAATATTGTATATGCTCAATATGAATTTGCACTCTGTTTTAGTTTTACGTACTATGTTTTTATTTTTATTTTTTTTTTTCGAACATAGTATCATGCGGCTAGGCGAACCATAGATACCATAGAACCTTAATTTATGATTATTCTTCACAATGTAGCATGGCTAGAAAGTGAGGCTCAGGTTCACGGTCCCGAGACGTTCGACGGGAGCATGAGCTCGTAGAGGACGACGCTGATCCGCCCACTTCACTCGGCCGACTCCCTGAGTGGGATGAGCGGACTTTGTACTTCTCTCCCATTCACCACATCTCTGAGAGGGTGAGACGGGGCATCACAGTTGGGAGGACGCGTTGTCATGGTTCTGTTTCCGACGGTTTTTGGCGACCTGTACAAGATGTACATCGTCAATGACGACGAGACAAGACTTCTATGGGAGTCTTGCAAACTGACTGCATTGTTTGAGACCTCAGCGGCCATGATTGCCTCTAGCGGGGGTCACCAAGTGGTTCACGCTCTGGTGGAGTTCTATTGGGACACCACTAATACTTTCCACTTTCCTTGGGGTGAGATGATGGTCACCCCGACCGATTTCAGTCTTATTACGGGACTGGACTTTAGCTCTGCGGCACTGTCGTTCGATAGCGAGATCAATGTCTTTTCTCCCGAGGTCGAGGAGATGTTGGGTCCGATTGTTGTTCGGGCTCGAGCTGAGGCGGAGTCGATTTAGTTTAGCGCGAAGGGGATTCGCCGCTCGACTCTAGCAGCGGCTTTTGATGACGGTGCGACTACCCGAGAGCAGCGGGTGTGCATCTTTGCACTTATCTTGCTGTCAGGGACGATCTTCCCCTAACAAGGGTATTAGGGCACTGCTTTACTACCTTCCTGATGTCCGAGATCTACACCGGATCGGGACTTACGACTAGGCAGCTTGGCCTATGCTGACTTTATTCGAGCGTGTCGACATCAGTCCTTCATGGAGAACGTTGCTCTATCCGACTTTTGAGGGTCTTTATGGTACACTTTATTTCCTGTAAAGTTTAGCTCTAAGCTTTAGTTAGCACTTCCTGATAATTTTTGCTTTTGTAGATCTGGTTCTACGAGTACTTTCCCTCATCTTTGTCGGCGAGACCGTCGCCGTGCAGGTTTCTAGTAAGTGCTTCATGGGGAAGCCGCCGCGTGGGGATTTCCACCTCTTATGTCTGAGATTGGATCATCTCGGTATGGTTCTTTATATATTTGAACATTTTGTGATACCTTTGATAGATTCTCTGTATGAGGAGGAGCTACTGTCGTTGTTAGCTCCAGCTCCTGTACCTGCCGAGGAAGTGGCGGTATGATTTTCATCTTTTACCTTTCGTTAAGTAGCCCCCAAGTAATGCTTTACCGATTTTGACTTGCTTTGTGAGGGTGACCCTGCTGAGTTCGTTCCACCTCGTATGTCCATACACTATCAGGGGACATACAGGCCGATTGAGGAGATGATTCCTCTAGCTCCTGAGGGCGAGCACTTTGTGGAGCGGTCGATTCCTCGTCACCAGACTTGGGTAAGCTTATTTTTCTGCAACTTTGGTCCATATATGTTATGCACGTTTACTGACTTA
Organism: Chenopodium quinoa; assembly: GCF_001683475.1. Taxonomy (NCBI): domain Eukaryota; kingdom Viridiplantae; phylum Streptophyta; class Magnoliopsida; order Caryophyllales; family Amaranthaceae; genus Chenopodium; species Chenopodium quinoa. The sequence goes on along the minus strand of NW_018744331.1, from coordinate 2,086 downwards.
CTTCTTTGATAGTTTCTCACGCGAGGTGGTCTCGGCGATGACACGATTCGTAGATGCCTTTCAGAGCTAGCTCGTCTGGATGAGGAACGTGGCTACATGTCAGTCGAGACGACACCGTTCAGGAGGTAGCTTCCCTTCTTATGTTTTTGCATTACCGCTTCTATTTTGAATATTTCTGATCTTAGTTTCTTTTACAAGGTCAGCCCATTGCTTCTCGTACGTGTACGAGACCTGAGGTGCAGAGGGAACCGGCGAGGTCTAGCTCGAGACGTCGCCGCACCGGTTCGGGTGGTCAGGGTGGTCATTTTGAGGTTGCCCGTACCGAGACGGTAGAGGGCTCAGGCTCTTCATCTAAGGGTGCACATGCTGCGCTGGTAGGCCAGGAGAGGCTACCTCGGCTCTTAGAGGTGGTGGGACGTACGAGGTCGGCTCGTCATCGCAGCAGCCTCCGCAGCCTCAGCCTCAGGTTGATCTTGGGTGGACGGGTCCTGTGCTGAGCTTTCCACCTCCCGAGGAGACTGGAGCTAGAGCTGGAGCTGGTGGAGAGGTTACTCCTCATACGACGCAGTTTTATGAGATGGTGGGTGTACGTCCCCAGCGCCGTAGTTTGTTCCTGTGCTTTTTATTGTTTTATTTTGACTTTGTATATAACTTTGCCTTTTATTAGACTCATTATTTAGACATGCTTGTATACTATTATGAATTTATTCATCTTTTATCATTTTTTCTTTATTTTTATGTGGATTTTTGTGTGTGCATAGAATTGTGAAAATTAATTTTGCGCAAAAATTCCGCCACTTTTATTATTGATGGAGGGTATCCGACTTTCTCCTCAAAAAGAAAAATGAAAAATAAAAGTCAAAAAATATTGGATTTATAAAAACTTGGAAGTTAGTCTAAATAAAATCCAAAAAATAATATAATTAATACAATAGTTGTAATTAAGAGGAAGAAATAAATAAATTTTAGAAAAAGATATAAAAGAAGAATAAAGAAACCGTAAAACTCATTGGTCAGACTCGAATCAGGTCAAAAAACGCGGTTTTTGGAAAGCTCGTACGATAAGACACGTTAGCGCAGCTGGCGTCACGCGTTTTGGTGGAGCGCTAGGCGCTACACTTAGCGTTTGGCGCCAGACTCTTGCGTCAGGCGCCAATGTTTGGCGTCTGGTGCTAATGAGCGCTGACTCTGAATCCTTCCCGGATTAAAACTGCGCCGATTTTATGTATAAATAGCGCCCTGCCCAGTTAATTATCTTCAAAACATCAGCAGATTAAATATTTTCTTAGCTCTTAAAAAATAAAAATCATGTCTCTAGTCTCTAAAAGTTTTACCAACTTCACTCATGAATGGTGTTGGTCTCTTAATGCCAAGGAGAGAAGAGAGTTAGATGTGTTTCACCTGGGGGTATTTATGGTGTCAAAGGGGTAGATCTTGATTTAGATTTTATTCATACCGTTCTAGAATATTAGGATGTAGATACTTATTGCTTTAGAATAGAGTATGATGAAATTAGCCCTTTGCCGGAAGAATTGGTGCTATTTTAGGTTTCCCTGCACTAGATCTTGTAGTAATCCCTAGAATAAACGAATATTATTATAAGGATTTTGAAAGCTTCTTCAATTTAAAAGACAAAGATCTAACAGAAATAGTAGATGGTAGCATAGTTAATTTGAAAGAATTTGCTCGCCATTATTTTGATAGACCTTATTCTGAATCTTTCCATGTTTATAGAAAAAGGGCTTTTCTTTTTTGCATGCTTAATCAATATTTTTTCAGTAGTGGTAAAAATAATGAGGGTCAAGCAATTATATCAACTGTTTTAGAGCAGATTGAATCTGGGAGAAATCGAATTCCCTTAATAGTTGGAGAGACTATGCTTAGTCTTGATGAATTAAAGAAGAATCCAAAAGCACCTTTCCGGGGCTCTCCAATTTTATTACAGGTAGAAAAATAATATTGTTAATTACATAAATCAAAAATATTTTGTATAGTAATAATAATTTATTTGTATTGGAATTATTTTATAGATGTGGTTAATGGAAAGACTAGAATTAATTAGTCCTCCAGAAAATATTTAAAAGTT